>NC_060956.1:17018498-17318498 GCF_910589235.1 Vespa crabro | reverse complement strand
TGAAAGATATTTAATAAGAAAAAAGAAAAAAAGAAGGATATATTCAGTGTTTTCCAATTTTGCATATTTTTATTTGAAAAAAAAAAGAAAAAACAAAAAAAAGCTAACTAAAAAGAATTTTAACACAATCGCATAGATTCTCACACGTTCTCGATTTAGATTTTATTTCTTGATATTTTCAATTCTTCGAACGTACGAGACGATTGGAATCACTTAACTCGCTTACGAGCCATCCATCATTCCTGCAATTTCTTCCTTCGGTTCGTGGAACGTCTTACCGGAGCGAATCTATCGTGGATCGGTGAAAACCGCCATGAGAGAGAGAGATTCTTATACGTGGAGATCAAGTTATACGATCGTCCGAAGTTCGCGCAGGTGCGTACCGTCTCCTACCATCTTCAGTCAACCAACCAACCAGCCAGTCAGCCCTTCGTTAGCTTAGGTTGGTTGAGAAGGTAACTCAGGTGTATGAGAGCGAGTGTGCGCAGGTGTTCGCACCTGCTGTTGCATCTTCGTGCAGATCGTTCGAGCATTAAACTTAACCGTGATTCGAGCGTAACTTTTTTTCTCTTATCAATTCTTTCTTTTTTTCTTTTTTTTCTTTCTTTCTCCCTCTCTCCCCCTTATTTTTGCTTTCTTTTCTCTTTTCTATTTTATGGAATTGCATTACGAATTCGAAATATAATGCAACGTAACAACAATAATAATAGTAATAAATAACAATTACGTATTACGTATCATTATTATTATTTTAAATTACTGTTATTATTATTGTTATTAATATTGTCGTCATCGATATGGTTTTTATCGATATATAAAGTGAAATGGAATAGTTAAAGGAGATAACACGGATCGAGTTATATTTGATTGAAAGTGAATGTCTGTTTTTTTGTTTGTTTTTTTTTTTTTTTTTTTTTTTTTTATTCTTTTTCAATTCTTTTTTTCGATTTACCATTTCGATAATATCGTCGCGAGAAACTCGACGAGTGTCCCAAGTGTCTCTTCAAGAATAGCAATTAGTAATAGAGAGAGAGAAAGAGAGAGAGAGAGAGAGAGAGAGAGAGAGAGAGAGAGAGAGAAAGAGAGAGAGAGAATTCTTAACGATCGAAAGTTTACTCGTTGAGAAGGAATGTGTAATCAAGTAGAATTCTGGATTTAAATGTAATCAAGGAAACGTATAATAGTAAATGATAAAGCGATTTTTCAGTGACTTTGAAGAATATATCATCGATAAGAGTGACGTTATCTTGGTGAATCCTTTAATAACGAGGTTATCGAGTATATCGAATTCGCACAAGGTCCTTTCTTCAGAAAAATTCGAAGTACCATAAAGCTTGTACATTCTTTAGGAATGGATGACCACGAGATTCAATCGACGGTGGAGTCGATCCTAGGACCTGGAGTGAAGGTCGTCGATTGTGAAAAAAAATCTTGCGTCAGGGAAGAAGAAGTTCTACTTATAAATGGAGTACCAATACCTCTTGAAGGGCCGGATGGGGTTGCCATTCGCGAGGCGATGATAACCGGTCAGGTACCACCGTGTGACCTGCTCAATCAGATTCTCGTCAAAGCTGGGATTTTAAGGTAGCACGGTGAATCTGATCGCGCATGATATTTGTTTGTTTGTTTTCTTTTTTTTTGTTTTCCTTACGTTATCGTCGTGAAAGAAGTTACGTGAAGTTAGTTTTTCTATCTTTTTTGTTTGTTTTCTTTTTCTTTCTTTTTTTTTTTTTTTGATATCAAAAACCGCGTATTTGTTACACTTCCTTTGCGATTCACCGTGCGACCTGGTAACGTGAACATGATTGTAAAGGGCCCCGGTACGACTGGAGACGTCCTTGAGCGTAAAGTCTTCCATCGTGACGAAGGAAGAGGTCACCGTGGCGCGAGGCGGTAAGGTCGTCGACGAGAGGAGTCGCGAGACGAAGGAGAACAATTACTACGCCTCGTCGACCAGCGAGATATGGGAACCCGTTGGTATTGTCCATCGTCCTAAAAACATCAAACCGTTCGATAGTTCCGATGAATCCAGGCCGAACTCAAACGCTAGTTCCGATCAAGGATACACGACTAACACAAGCAGCAATCACGTTCTCAGGGAACGCGGGGGTGCTGCCACTACTGGTTGTCCCATTTGCGAGGACAACGATCCTGATTGCGCACGTCGTTGTCTCGGAGGACTGGCTGGACTAGGAGCGGCCAGTAAAGTGCCCGGAGTGCAAACTACTACTTCTGCGGTAAGCGAATCGTAGAAAAACTCTTTTCCTCCGTTCACATCGAATTTCTTACACATTCCGTTAATTTACTTCCGTTTAACGATTATCTCTCGATCTTTTGCGATTAGAAAGTAAGAGATTCGAACAACTAGCAGCAACATAGTCAGCCAAAGGGCGATCGTATATCAGAATGATTTTCCCTTTACATTGCAAATAATCTTCTTCTTCGTTCCATGCCAACTTTTCCCTTCTTTCTTTTATTCTTTTTTTTTTTTTTACGAACTAACATTCCAACGTAGTTGGCAGGCATCGAGTAACGGCCGGATTTTCTTGCCTCAACGGCTGGTTAGTAATAGTAAGAACGAATAGAAAACTACTTCGGAGGATCGACTCACCGCGTAACTTACCATATAAGTACTCTTTGTCGGCTCGTTCTCGCCTCAAGTTATCGTCCTTTCACGATGACTTTGGGGGGGTCACTTCGAGTAGACTTCGAAGATCTATTATGTTCTTGAAACGATATGATCTTATAGTAAGTTTCGTATTTCTTGCACATCTATTGACGATATTAGATATCTGATATCTATACATGTCGGATTAAATGTCGGATTAAATATGATCCATTAATTAATCCATTGAAATGAATTAATTTTACGCTCTAATGTTAAATATCCTGTTTAAATGGCGATTTCAATTTTCAGTTGGAATAATTATGAATCGAGAAGAGAAATTTTTTATATGGTATTATTCTCACGAAACCAGGTATTATTGCATTTTATTTTTGCCTAATAAAATTAAACCGATAAGACGTAGTAAAGTACCAAACATTATTCTCCGTACACAAGAAAGAGAAGAGGTCTTAACGGCTTGAGTTTTTCCTCGTTTCTTCGGAGTACGGAGGTGAGTCAATGGGTAGGTAGGTGGTTAGCAAGAAAGCAGTCAGGACAGGCAGGCTATCCAGACGAGCCAGCAGGCGATCAAGTTGAATTCTCCACAAGAAAACTACATGGTCTTCATGGGTGTTCGTTCCTCGCAAATCGAACATCTTGTACGTACTTACTCTCCTTGCACGGAAATCTATGATTCTTCGAACGCTCGTTCTTATTGACAATAATGTTTTACAAGATTGATAAGTATTGATAAGTTTCTTCAATATCAGACGCACGACAAACACGACAAACGTAGTTCTTTTTCCTTTTTCTTTTTCCTTTTTTTTTATTATTATTAAATTTCGTTCGAAGAAACGATTGTAAATGTCGTATAAATTGCCTTAAATTATAACCGTTTCAAATTCTTTTTGTATTACTCAATCTATATCAACTACACGTAGCGATCTTTGAGCTTTGCGTATTACTTGCGAGCACCTGCAGTCGGATGGTTACACGTAGGACGTAATATATTGGTACGATAATGACGATATCCGACAACTTTTTCGCCGCGCCTCTTTAATTTGCATAGAATTGGTTTCTTTTCTTGTTTTGTCTCATTATTGTTTCTTCTATAAGACCTGTTATAAAATTTATTGCTACACCAGATGGCCAATTACTTTACAATCTAATTTATAATTTCTTTTGAAATGTTTTCCACATATAAATTTGCAACACTTTTGTATTTGATCATTGTACATTTTGGATATTTATCAAGCGTATTCCATTTAACATTTCCTTATATTGAACAGTAAAATCTTGAAAAATTCGGCCGTCGGTAATGTAGAATTTTTTTTGCAGATATAACAAGAGTTGATAAGTCTGTAAACTATATTATCGACTGTTTAAAAGGTAACTTATCTACAGTAGAAATGTACCTTTGGTAGAAATAGAAGTTTTCTTCTCAATCTGATCAGCTTTTAGGTAGACGTCGGTAGTCGGTAAAGTTGCAAACCATTGGATTAATAGTCGGTATAGTAGGTAATGTTTGTATCAAATTTCTACAGTCTTTTTTATAAATGCTAGATAAAATAAGAGTTTAAAATAGAACGTCGAAAGATAATGAAAGAATAACTATCAACTTTCGGATTTTTAATATTTTTATATCACATATTGTTTATTTATTATATATTTGTTTTTATTTTTAACGTCGTGATATCTTATTTAAAATCAAATCTTATCTACTATATTTGAACTTAAACTACGTGGCAGTTCTAGAATTTCAAAATAACAGATACATGACGAGATCCAATATGTGATTGGCCTATATATACATGTGTTACACGTCTCCTCTAGAGTATCGTACATTACATATGATCTGACGACTTGACATTTCTTATTTTTCCATTTGATGCCATCCACGTTCGTATAAACTTACGACTATAAGTCGAGTAAATCCAGTATGAAGTTAGTCGTATTTCTCTCACATTTTCGAAAATACTGAAATCAACGATAAAAATTGCATAAATGTGTATTTTCGTTGTACGATTTGATACAAAAATTTTGACGACGAATATTTAAAACTTTTCATGCAAATGATGTAGAATGTTTTAACTTTTGTAGATGTATTATGCGATGAATATTTTCGTGAATATTTCTTTTTTATTTCATTTGCATTTATATATCATCGCAGGAAAAATCGAATTATACGAAGAAAATTAATGAATTAAACAAAGGGAACGCAAAGGGCCAATGAATTATCTAAATAATTTTTTGCGAATCTAACTTATTTTTCGAATAAAAACGCACAGATACATAAGTATGATTTAAAACGTGATCATTGTATAAAATAGATGTATGTCGGGTAGATAGTATAATCATGAAAAAAATGTTTCGTTGAAATTCAAAATTATGACGAAACGAAAATTTTCACGTTCAGCTTTTTGAATCAGATTGTCAAAAGTTCTATTGTAGATACGTAGAGCAAAATGAAGGGTGAGAATCGACGATTAGCTTACGACGTCAATTACCAGGATGCAGGGTTACGGTAGATTTTCAACATGGTTCGTTCGCAATGGCATACTGGCTCTTCGTCGGTGTTCTCTCTCTCTCTCTCTCTCTTCTCTTTCGCTTTAGTAGTGAGCTGGACGGGAAATGGGAATCAGAAAACCGATCGATAAATCCAATTAAATTTTGTAACGCGCCTGGCTGTAGAAGCAACGGCAGCAACAGCAACACTGGCCTGACACCAACCAAATTACATTTTACGTGCGATCGTAGAACATCGTCTGGGAATTCGCAAGAACTATCTTGGAATCGTTATCGGTGACCGTTACGGAAAAATATCTTTGTCTCTTTCTTTTATATTTTTTATTATACCCGTATTATTCTCGTTGTTATGATGCTGAAAATGATCTAACCCGTGAATTTTCCAAGGTCTCACGAAAATAACCAGTAAAGATAGATAGATAGATAGATAGATAGATAGAGAGAGAGAGAGAGAGAGAAAGAGAAATAGAGAGAAAGAGAAAGAGAGAGAGAGAGAGAGAGAGAGAGAGAGAGAGAGAGAGAGATAAAGAGTATAGTTTATACGACGTAGCTTATGGCTCATAGAGAAAATTACAGAATATTGTTGATAACGTGACAACGGGATTACGAGGTCAAATTTTGCGCATCGACGTTGCTTTGGTATCAAGGACGGTTGTGAACGACCGCATCGTTAAATGAGACATGTCTATCGATTGTTCATTATAATTGGATTTCCAGTTGCCAGTGACACGTGATTTACTTTTTCGATGCGGCCAGAATGAACGATGGCGACTCGATTATTTCCGAAATCGTACGGATGGTACGTCGACTTTGTCGATCTCGAATTAATTTGTTGCAGCTTATGTTCGGACATCGGTATAGAAAAAAAGAAAAAGAAAAAAAAAAAAAATAAAAAAGAATATGACCATCGGATCGATCAGTACGGGTTTTTGAATAATAGAGTGAGCATATATTCTATGAATAGTAGGTGAGTTCTTCTATTTTCGAACTTTTAAATATTCACCATGGAAATAGACGAATCGAGAAAGCAAAAGAGAATGAGACTGACAAAGAACAAGTTTGAGAACGAATCTGTCGAACGATTGCTGTTCGATTAAACATCACGAATATTTTTCAAAGTCTAGACAAGCAAAACTTCAAAACTTTCCAAACAATTCCGTCTGAAGAGAATCCTATAGGATGTCGCTCGCAGATCGTTGCTTTTCCCCTTGGCTATATTGATAATCTCGATAGATTCGAATCGATTGTAGTTCTCGATTTGTCCTCGAAAGTCCATAGATTCGAATGAATCTTCTTTTCGATATTTTTCACAAAGGGAACTTCATTATCAACGTAACTAAAGTTAAAGATCCTTGAGGAATAAAGTTGAGAGGATAAGTAATATAGAGAGGATAAATAGATAGAGGATAGATAGTACCAAAATATCAAACATTTCCACGAAGATGATCTTCTCGTCTCGTTACTCGCTCGTACTCGTATTTCCTTTGAGTGTGAAACGCTCACCTAGTTTCCGTGTCTTTCGAACTATTAATACGCGTAGATATATTAGTCCAGTGGTTGTACGGAGAAGAGAAGGATAGATATAGAGGATAGAAAGGAGGGGCAGATATATAGAAAGAGAGAAAAGCCAGAAACTTGTCGAGTAAAACCGACAAATTCAGTGACCGCCGGTACATCGTAGAAGAAGAGAATAGAAGAGAATAAGAAGAAATAGTAGGAGATTTCTCTTGTACTCTTTTATTTCTTATTTTTTTTATTTCAACGATATTTCGTCCTTCGATAAAGAAAGAGAGAGAGAGAGAGAGAGAGAGATAAATAGATAGATAGATAGATAGAGAGAGAGAGAGATAGAGAGAGAAAGAGAGAAAGAGAGCATTGTTCTCGATCGACCTCAGGCATTATATTCGACACGTTGACCTTTGTCTTAAAAATACGAGAAGTCTCGTTCGGTAGATAGCTCGTCATCGTCGATTTTTCGTGCCGGACGTTTCGTTCGTTGAATTGAGCTTTCGAGTTTCAACTTGGAGCTTTAGAGTCAGAGATAAACGAACGATAACGAAAGACAGAAAGAGAGAGAGGGAGAGAAATAGAGAAAGTGATGCGTTGGTGTGTTATTAAAAGCTTTAAGAGCGGAATAGCAGAATTGCTTTGGAAACAGGATCGAACGTACTACAGATTGTTTTCGTGATCGTAAATCGTGGAAAACTGTGTTACGTGGTTCCAGTTAATCTCTATCCAATAGGAATGGATTTCGAAGATCGTGGATCGATCAAATTTATGCGGACTGAATGTGCAAATGGATGGATTGTTCTAAATTATCGAACTGAACAACGCAATTTTTAGCGAATTTTTTTTTCTCCTTTTTTCTTTTTTTCTTTCGTTTTTTTTCCTTTTTCTTTTTTTTTTTTTTTTGGACGTCCTGTAAATCAACGCAGACCTACGTTTTCGATATATATATATATATATAGTATTACGAATACGAGATTGTTCAGAGTTTTACGAGGGTTCGACGGGTTTGATGGTGTGGCTGATTAATGTTTCGTCCGTTTCGACGTTTCGAACGAGCTTTCTCGGCGAGCAACGAGACGATTTAAAATAATATCCGTAAGAGATTATCGTTGATTTTGTGATTCTCTAGAGGTCGATTAGTTTTTTTTTCTCCTATTTTTTTTTCCCACTTTCTTTTCTTTTTTTTTTTCTTTCTTTTTTTTTCCTTTTTACCCAATTGTTTCAGTCTTCAAAGAAAAGGGAGCAACCAAGTCGGAGAAGAGTAGAAGAAAAAAATTGTGCTTTCTTGGAGAAGTTTAAGTGATTCAAATGTATCTTGCGCGAAGGAGAATATCGTTCGATAAGCAATCATTATATAAATCTCTCTCTTTTTTGTTTTTTTTTTTTTTTGTTTTTTTTTTCATCTTTTATTCGGAAGAGAATTGCAAACGTTAAATCTCGACAGAGAAAAAAAAAGGAGTACCGTCATTCGTTGAAAACAATTTTATCGAGTTTAGCTCATTCGATCTTCAAGCTTTATTTGTTTGCGAACGAACGTTCTGTATTTTTTTTTTCTATGGAAAATATTCCTTTGAAAATCTATCGAGTGATTTTTTTTTTTAATGACACATATATGTGTCGAACTCGAAGATGAAAACTTAAATCGAGAAAAATTTCGTCGAATGTATCGAAATAACAGTGATACTTTCAACGATCATTGACACAATGGAACAATTGGAGTACAATCACGAAACTCTTCCGGCTGTTTATGGGATCATGATAGCATTGATTACTTGCATCATAGGTTACGTTCTCTGGGTAAGTGAGTAAAGTATTAATCGTTTGGAATTTTTAATTTAAGAATTACTTTTCTTTATCACAAAATTCTTGATTATTTAATATTCGAAGAAAAGACGAGTTAAATCGTTGCAAAAATTTAACTTTGTATCATGATGAAAGAATAAATATATCATTTGTTTCTAATTCTTATTAAAAAGTATTATTTACACCTAATTCTCTATTAACAAGGTAGATTGATTCGAGTTCTTTTTTGTGTAAAAAAGAACAATCTCGATACGAGTAATGTTATTTTGAAAAAAAAAAAAAAACAAAACCTATAAGACTCATCGAATCAAACTATTTAATTGTAATTAAATATTTCTTATATTAATTATGTATTTAAAATATATGCATATATATATATATATATATTTTTTTTTTTCCTTGCAGAAAATAATATATTAGTAATAAAAGAGAAATTCTATTTCTGTAAATGCTTAGAATTTAATTTAATGTAATATAAAAAGACGTAATCGAAAAAATGAATTAAAAACATGAAAAGAGTTCAAGTTGAATTTTTTACAAACAAAACAAAAAAATAAGTTTTACTTATAGAGTGGTACGGAAAATATATCGTGTAAAAATAAAATTGCTTTTCTTTTCAAAAAGTTATTAATTCGTAATAATTTAAAACGAGTTGTATAAAAAGAAATTCAGATATACCTGTAAATCTTTCTTTTTACGAGTTATTCATTTATTCAAATCTTTCTGTTTTCATTCTACTATTATTACTATTTTTTAACGAAATAAATTGCATATATTCGCCGATTTGATCGATTGAAAATCTTCTCGGTTTAAAAGGTTTACAAGTAGATCGATCGATGAAAATCAAATGATTTTTCGTTCCCATTCTTACGACAAGTGAAAACGTTAATCAAGATGATTCGTAGTAATCGATATTGCTTATGTTAGACATGAGAAAAATATCTTGGAGTTTTTACGAAGGCCATAGTAATCCTTTTTCGAGTTAATCGCTTCTTCATGGCTAACCGCTTGCTCCCCAACGTGCAATCCGCGCTTCATTTATCCCTTTCTTTTCCACAGTTCTATCTTCTCTCCCTTGTGCTTAGCTCGAGCCTTTATCAAGGGAATGATTGAGAATCGAAAAGTGGAAGGATAAAGAGCTGTGTTAACGAATGCCGTTCGCATAAATGTGTTCGCACGCAACGATAAGCGTACTCACGAGATACAATCGAGCACGTGGACTCAATGAAATTTTGTAGTCCCATCGTTCCTCGAGTCAGTCAAACGTCGAACATTCGCCATAACGAATGTACATGAAATAATCGATCAATGATGTGTATTACGCTTAACGTTAGCTGCGATCGATCGAACGATTATTCCCTCGGTCGTTCTCGAGTAACTGAATTTTCACGTGTTCAAACGTCCATTTACAATATTCACTGCATTAACATAGTTTCAATAGGATTATTATATATTCTATGATTACTCATAAATACCTATGAGTAATACGGGCTAAC
Source organism: Vespa crabro (assembly GCF_910589235.1). Classification (NCBI taxonomy): domain Eukaryota; kingdom Metazoa; phylum Arthropoda; class Insecta; order Hymenoptera; family Vespidae; genus Vespa; species Vespa crabro. The sequence goes on along the minus strand of NC_060956.1, from coordinate 17,308,559 downwards.
TATGGATACCATGTAATTTTGTGTTTATAAATAAAATGCAATTATAGAGTAATCGTACAATGCATTCATGTTTTAAAAAAATTGAACAATTGATCTTAATAGAAGAAACATGACGTTATATCGTTATACCTATGTATATTAAGAATTTAGCGAATGACGAAGGTTAATCGAAAATCTTTAGAGAGATTCGATCAATGACATAAGGAAGTTGTTCCTATCTTCGATTCGATTGGATACATCTGGGGACGAATGTATCACGAGGTTATACTCTGTGTCTTGGACATTACCATAATGGCGTAATGACGTGACATTATGGGACGTACGTTATGGGGTCCGATCGTTTGTCGGATGTAATTACAGGACAAGGCATTGCTAGACGCACCAGTAGGACATAATTATTATCGTCCTCGCCAGGGGCGGCCTTGGTGGTGGCGACTCTAGCTCACTCACAGTTATGTATCTATGTATAACTGTATACATATTTGCGAAGAGAGACAAGCACAAAGCTTTAATACAATGCCCCGGAAATTGCGCGCCACCAGATAAAATTCTTTTTCATAGTGACTCTTCTCTTTCTCTCTCTCTCTCTCTCTCTTTTCTCTTTTTAATTACCTTTCTCTTACTCTCTTTGTTTCTCTTTCACATTCTGTTTTATCCTTTTCAAAATACTTACCATTATACACACGAGAGAGGAGAGAAAAGAGAGAGAGAGAGAGATTGAGAAAAATTCATGAAGAAAGATATAAAAGTAGGAATATAATTTATAAATTATAATAGTTTAATCTGTTGTCAGAGAGTAAATGTTTGATATTTTTATTTCTTTAAGAGAGAGAGAGAGAGAGAGAGAGAGAGAGAGAGAGAGAGAGAGAGAGCGAGAGAAAGAGACTTGACTGAAGCATAATTTGCATTAAAATGTACATTTCATATTTTTATTATTATTATTATTATTATTATTATTATTATTATCCTTTATTTTTTTAAATCGTTTCAAAGCTGCCATTATTTTTTTTCTTTTTATTTTTCTTTTTCTTCTTTCATCGCTCATTCAAATCAATAGAAATATTTTATAATTTGCTCGACACCAGAGAATGTATCATATCTGCTCGTTAAGGCAGAATGCAATTAAAGAGATTTCCAAACGACTCGAATAATTTTATAATCGAAGTAATGTCAGGACAGTAAGAATTTCTCGCGAGGGACTTAAGCGTTTTTCGTACAAAAATCATTGTCTTTTTTTTCCAGAAAGGTTCGTTTATATTTACCTTTTTTTTTTCATCCTCCATTGCCAATCCCCTTCCATTCGTTTTTCTTCTCTCGCTTCTATTTTCCGTTCTTATCACTAGGTTATCCTTTTATTCGACGAGTTCAAAAAGGTTTTTTGTTTTTGTATGAACAATTAGCCAATTTATACATTGTGGTATTTAACGTATGGTTAATAAAACTTAGATAATATTAGCTTTCTAATATCTCTGTATCTTTAAAGACTTTGTTATTTTAGAAATGTTTGAATTTTCACGAGTCAAACAATTTTCACTCGTTATTTCTACCATCGCTGAATATTCATCTCGTTGAACGATAAAATAATATTCGATCTATTGAATATTTAAAAAAGAAAAAAAAAACGTTGTTTTATTAACACTGATATGAAAATAATTCGGAAACAGTACTTAAAACTGTGTTATTCCATTCGGATCCATGTGGATTCGTTTATCATCATTGTTTAATTCGTCCATTACAAATTCTAATTGATTTATATAATTGTATTATTCTTTTCGATATATGATATTTTTTTACGAAAAAAAAAAAAAATAAGCCTCAAGTATATTCTTTAATGTGTGATCATTTGATATTAATAATAGATAACAAAAATTCGTCGATTCAAAATACATTACGATTTATGAAACATAAATGATAAATGTTAATCAAATGACTATTGTAATAAATTATGAATTATACGAACGTATCGTTGCTATTAAGTTGGATTATAAATTTCGATCGTAAATAAATTCGATTCGATTGCGAAGACGTTGGAAGATCGAAAGTGACGCATAAATTCATAATACGCATTATTCGAATAAGAAAAGATTTGGTTACAATATCTAAAAGAAAATTAAATGATTTCAAGAAAGAAATTTTACGACAGTCTTTTACGACTCCTTCGCGAAGATCAATTACGTTTGAATCCTGACTCTTCACATTCGGGATCTCACCTTAACTTCGAATTCAAGCTATAATAAATAAATTTCCCGTAACATATTTAATACAATTCATCATTATACTCGAATTTTATATTTTTTTGTTTTTTTTTTTGTTTCTTATGTATGTATATATATATATGTATGTATATATATCTTATATATATATATATATATAAGAACATTATTTCAAGATTTATACACGTCGGATTTTAACCATTTTAAAGGTAACCGAAATAATACTACTTAATTTACGATTTATCGAGCTCTTTTGGCTAGATCTCAGTTACTTTTTTGTATTACGTGCAGATTTATCGCTGTCTCAAAGGATTCCAACCATAGGAACGATCCTTTTCGCGGCTTATCCTGGCCAGAACAAAGTTTTATTCCCAGCCTGTTCTTACCCAAGAAGATCTTTTGCTTTTATGTCCCCTCGTTGAACTGAGCAACGATTACAAGAAGTAGCTATCGTGGAGTAAGTCGACGATAGAAAAGGAAGAAAAGAATGGGAGATTTTTCGATGTACGACCAAGTCGCGATAGTGGCAATAATGCGGATAACCAGTTCCAATTATTGTTAAAGAAAATAACAAAGGGAAGTGAAAAATTAAATGTTCCTAGATACGACTATTCATTAATCGGCGATTGTTATAATCTTTTTTTTTATTTATTGGAAAATGGAAGAGATAATGAGGAACGAATAAAGAAAGCATTAGTTTGTTTATATTTAAGAATTTATTCAGGACTTATATATATATATATATATATATATATATATATATATATTATTTATTGAAAAATATTAAAGAACGTTATCGAAAATATCGGATCGATTTTAAACCGAAGGTAAAACCAATGATTTAAAATCTTAGTTAATAATAATGATAAAATCATAGACGGCATTTTCATCGTTGTCATTCTTTTTGAGTGCATCGATATTGTTTTTAATCAGTTCACATAGTTTGCCATTATTATTTTCCTCGTGATTTTCCGATTCGTTTTTCAAATCATTCAAGTTCGAAAGATTTTCCAACTGTTCCTTGTCACCTGTTTTTTGGTCGTTAGGATCACTGACATAAAAAAGACTCACCTTGGATTTGGTCTCCTTCGTGGTTTGTTTCTTATATGGTCCTTTCTCCTTCGAGACTTCCATTATATATTGTTTCGATGCCAGTGCCTTCCACGGAAAGATTTTATTTTCAATGATGTCCTTTATTGTTGGTAGAAACACATCGGGAATAATTTGAAACAATTTTATGTCCGAAGAAGAAATGATTGACGTAATTCGATCATTTTCTTTGGATTTTTTGAAATCATCCTCATTATCCTCATTCTCTTTTTTCTTCTCCCCTTTTTTCTCATCTTTCTCCTTTTTCTCATCTTTTCCCTTCTTCTCATCCTCCTCTTTTTTCTCTTTTTTCTCATCCTTATTCTCTTGCTTCTTATTTTTCTTTTCGTTCTTCTTTTCAACTTCCTCCTTATTCCCCTCCTTCTCCTTCTCCTTTTTCTCCTTCTCTTTCTCCTTCTCCTCCTCGTTTTTCTCCTTCTCTTTCTTTTCGTCCTTGCCCTTCTCATTTTCTTGCTTTGTCACATTCAACTTGTCTTTGTCCATTTTCTTAAATTGGTTTGCTTCCTCTTTGTCTTTCATACCCTTTCTCCGATAGTGAAGATGATAATCAACTCTATCCAAAATTTCTTTAACAAATTGCTTTATCAGTGTTATAAGATCCGTTCCGATAATACGTTTCTGAAATTCTGCTACTACGTTCATGTTTACGGGAAGTCGTGGTATAAAACTACGAAATCCCATCATTCCATCGTTTTCCTTCGATGACATATTTTCTGGTTTAAGATACGTCTCATCCGTCGAACCATTATTTTTCAGGTTTTCCTTCGAACTTTCCACTTTTAAAGACTCTTCTTCCCCATTGGCTTCTATCGTAGTCGCATTATTTATCTAAAATTGAAAAGAACGATAATTAAGTAAATTCTTTTTTCTTTTTTTTTTTTTTACGCCTATCCGATCGAACCGATATATTGTGGAAAATAAGGAAGAAAAAAAAAGAAGAAAATGAAAAAAAGAAAAAGAGAAGAAGCTCGAAATCTCGAAAGCTCGAAAGGAGAAAAGGTTTGGAAGCTATCCCTTTCGATTTTTATCTTTTCTCTCCTTTACTTGGACATTTCCACGGACAAATGCACTTTCGTGACTTTACCGCATCGGAGAAGTCCTCGATGCTATTGATGGTACTAGTCGCGTTCTCAATTCTTTCAGGAAGTAGGGATCTCTTGAATTTTCTTTTTCTTCGCGGCTTCCATTTTCTTCGTATCTTTGGACTTGTCTCCTCGGTCTCCTCTCCTTGTGAATTTTCCTCCAATGTCGACCTTGACTTTCTTCTCCTGTTGCAATTTCGATAATATATACATTCTATATATAAATATATATATATATATATATATATATATATATATATATATGTATACGCTTTTATACTTTCTTTCGTATATACTTATCCAATCGAATTTTCCGATTGTTCATACGCTTTTAAAAAATAAAATTCTTTACGCGAAAAAGGCAGCCTTTTAAACTCGGCCTGCCGATAATGAAAAAAAAAGGACTGTTGAAAATGATAAAATGCAAAGAAGAGAAAGTAAATTCAGTTATTTATATTAACGTAATTACTACCTTGTAACATAATTCCCTTTCAGTAAATCCTCTTGGTGATTCGTTAACCATTCGGTGTCTTGTTTTTCTGATTCGAGTTCATTCGCGAACAACCCGGAAATGGAATTATCTGTAAATAAAAAAGTATAAAACGCATGACCCTCTAATAGAAGGGTGATTAGAAGAGAGGGTGAAAAGGAAGACCGATTAAGCAAGCTTTCGTATAGAGCAAAGAGAGTATGGAATAATTCAGTGAAGAGTGAGGACAGAAAGAGAGATAAAGAGGAATAGAAAGAGAGAGAGAGAGAGAGGGAAAGAGAGAGTGAAAAAGAGACAAGAGAGAAGATTTACGAGCGGTACGTGTGCTCTGCTTGTAGTATCCCTATCAAAGGGAGCCACTTAATGGATCATGTGTCATGCGATCGCGTTCCTCTTAGTCTACAAGATTAAAACTTACGCTGAACTTGGCGTCAAACGGAAAATTCAATCTGAATTTCTTCGGTACGTAAATCTACGAAATTCGGAAAATTTCATTGGCAGATAACTTCGTCGTTAGATTTTTCGCTTCGATGCTCGTTTAAAGATAGTAAAAGGATTAAAAGCACGGCTATCGTTCTCGTTCGTAAGTCCGTAAGAGAATACTATATATCCTATCTATCTATCTATCTATCTATCTATCTATCTATCTATCTATCCATCTATCTGGTCTCTCTGTTTTCAAAGGGTACTCGTTACACGTTCGCAAATCGTTGAGTGATCGTCTAGTCGAACGACACGAACATACTTTGCGGTGCGCGTGCTCGCGTAGTTAGCTCGGCCGTTGTGTTGTCGGTGGACTGGCGTTGTTGGAAGTGCAAGCATCGTAGTAGCATTTACGTACGAACCTGGGAATCATGTGTTAGCTCGTAAATGTCCGTCGAAACGATTTGCCCGCGAGCTTGCAATCGACTAGCTATTCTCGTTTGGAATCTCTGTTCGCGACTATGGCGATCGCAATCGCTACAAGGAGGGCTGGTCAAAGAGAGAGAGAGAGAGAGAGAGAGAGAGAGAGATAGAGAGAGAGAGAAAGAGAAAGAGAGAGAGAAAGAAAGAAAGGGAGAGTGAGAGAGAGGGATAGAGAGAGTGAGAGAGAGAGAGAGTGGCAATTTAACGATATTTAATTGTCACCGAAACACGAACGGTAATTGAATAGATAAAAGCGCAGTAACTGTTACGAGAGGACCTCGTACTAACACGTACCATTTACCTTCTCTCTGCTCGATCTCTGCTCTTAACCCTATCCCTTTCTTTTCTTTCGTATTCAGTATATTTATAGTTGATTGCGTTCTCGTTAGACTAGAATATATCTAGAAAAAAAAAAAAGAACGAAAGAAAGGAAGAAAGAAAGACAGACAACTGTAGGATTAATGCTAATGTTAATATGATATTTTCGTAAATTGAGATTTAATTGAAATATCATCATGCTGAAAACTCGAGAAAATTAGAAGGTTATAAGCTATTAAATATCTTTCGCAACGCTTAATAAAGTCAATCCACCAACATGTATCATGATTAAGGGAAATCGCTGCATTCCCCGATGGGAAAGTACTGATTTTCAAGGGTATATTTTAGTACGTCACGCGATAAGAACGAAACTTAATTATTCCGCCCACGCGCAATTAACTATTCAGGAAGTTGGATCGTCGCTTACCTTCTTCGCTATCGTAATTTATAGCAGAACGGACCGATTAATAACGCGCCAACAATTATATTACATTCTTAAAACAGGGATTAAAATTTTATCTGGCGATTAAAACTTACGAATAATAAAAATTCTCATTCGTTAAGGAAATTTACGAATCATTTGAATATGAACGAAGTCAAACTAAACGACGTTCGAATACTATGCACACTTTGTTAAAATTATTGATCATTTAATGGAACGTTTCGTTTGATCGAGTAACCCGATGTCGCAAATATTTTCGAACCTTTCAACGACGATAAAACTAAATCGTACGTATTGTTAGGATATACGAGATATTGATTTTGATGAAGACAATGTAGGATAACATTTGTTTCTCTTCTTTTCTGTTTCTTCTCTCTCTCTTTTTTTTTTTTTTTGTTTTTTTTGTCTTTCCTTTCTTTTTTTTGTAAGCAGAAGTCTTACTGGCCGATCCGTCCAAGTGTGTATAAAGATAAGAAGTAAAGCAATTCAGCGTGGATTTCGCCTTCACTGATTACACCGTATCGATTAGTTTATTTTTCCATCTCTATTGTTCCTTTTCTCTCTCTCTCTCTCTCTCTCTCTCTCTCTCTTTTTTCTCATTCGCCCGATGTACGATAACGCTACTCATTTACCCGTTACATCATAATTTATATTACTAAGATTTGTCGTAATATTCCTGAAATATAACATCATTATACGCCTTCGTAAACACATAATCTTTCGAAGGAACACTCGATCTGATTTTATATATCGGCTTTTATTCAAATTCGATCCGTATATGAATATTATTTATTATGCGTATAAATATTTCTATTAATGGCCGAACGAAAAGCGAAAGAATATTTTAAACGTATTTACGAGAACTCCGAAATCTATCGACTTTAATCAGTGTACGTTTGTTTAATCGAAACTAAAGAGGTTGAGCATTGTTCAGAAACAAATTCTCATAAATAATCTGAACTAAAGGAAAATATTGCTAGCTTATTTCCATCGTAATGACACAATATTACTCTCTTACTACGGTTGATTATGAATAATGCGATAATAGATTGGACTGTCTCGTTTCTTAGCTGGCCGCTCGTTTATCAGTAACATTAAGAGTTTCGAAAATACTTGCTTTATGAGAGCGCTGTCATCGAGGAAACCAAAAATATCGTGCCATTGTCCTTCCTTTTAATCCCAACCATCCCATAAATTTTCCCGTTCCGAATACATTAAAACCACGCAACAGACTTAGTAACACCTGCGATCGAGCTTTTCGCGCATTCCTTTTTCATTTTTCTTTTTTTTCTTTTCTCTTCTTCTTTTTTTCTCTTTCCTCTTCGAAACATCGCGATACCACCAGCTTAGAGAATTTTTCACGGAATTATATCACTGGCTGATGATTTATTCTTGACTTGACATTCTTTTTTTTATTTTTATATAATATATATAATAAATACACACACATACACACACACACACATATATATCACTTACCATACGATCCAGAGACAGCTAGGATGAAGGAGTGTACCAAAAGAAACAAGCAGCTCGCGAAGAGGTTCTTACGTTGGATCGTGACCATCTTGCCCGGGAAACGTTTGTTGTATACTCGAAGAATGTTACATATATCGATCATAAAGACCGTGTGAGGGAGAGGGTCGATTTATAGCTCGCACACAAACACCTTGCAATCTGTCTTGCTACTATCATGACGATCACGACAATGACGACGACGACGACGACAACGAAGGTGACGACGACGATGACGACGACAATGGCAACAACGAGAACGCAACTTCGAAAACTAAAAATCGACATGATCGATTTTTAACCTGTTAACCGAATATGACGAGTTAACTCGTCACGAAGTTTTCTCTTCTCTTCTGATGAAGGCATAAATAAATTATTTTTTGTTTTCTACTATTACTAAAAAAAAAAAAAAAAAAAAAAAAAAGAGGACATTCTACGTCCGAATTTTTTATTTTACGATACATTAATTTATCAAAAATTTCCTATCCTTGTCCCAAAGATATTATTTTTAATCAAAATAAATTTCATACATCCATCATTTACAATTTTAAAATCTCCATCGGTTTATCGGTTAATATCGTTTTTCATTCAAAATGAATAACTTTACGTAAAAAATAAATTTTGTATCCTGTTCAAAAATTAATACAATTATTATTTATTCTTTTCTGAAATTTTATAACTTGATTTTTTAAATTTATCTTAACAAACAAAGCCGATCTTAATTACTTATCGTGCATGAATATTATGATTTCGAAATTTGGTTGTATAAAATAAATCGAATCAGTGAAATATTAATACTTTATTAGAATTGTACTCATCATTCCATATATATGGGGCGATCATTATTATAAGTTTAGCTCTATAATGAGTTGGAACAGAAATCGTATTTATTTTATGTTTTACAATATAATCGGTAATAATAGTAATAATAATAATAATAATAATAATAATAATAATAATAATAATAATAATAATAATAATAATAATAATAATAATAAATAAATAATGAATAAAAATAATTATTATTTTTTATATCTATAACATTTAATGGATATTTAATTATTAGTATAAAAAGTAATAACACGCGTTAGAAGAATAACGATTTCGTGTAAAATTGATGATAAATAGCTAAATTTTACTGAAAAATTTCAAGAACTTTTACATTGTTTCTTTTAAGACGTAGTCGAAGTAAAAATTTAAGAAAATAAAAAGAACTAAAAAAATGATTCAAGAGCATTGTTCTTGACGGGCCTTGACGAGCATTAATACAAATAGATAAGAATTATAAAATTATTTTAGTTGTAACGCTCTGTTCGATTGTAACGCTCTATTTAATATAATACAATTTTTTATAATATAATTCTTAAGTCGCTAATATTTCAGTATTTCTGTGAAATTTAATTGGTAAATTAATTTACTTACTTTGGATAAAAAAAGAACTTACGTTTAGAAACTATAAGAATTATAACTATAAGAAATATAAGAAGTTTATCGTTTTAAATTATATATAAGCGATAAAACGAGTAAATCCGAATTATTTGCTAATTAAATTATAATTTTGATCATTCAATCACGTGAGATAAATATGACATTATATCAAAAATTTTCAAGGATTTCTAAATTAGTTATATCGAAAAAGATTGTGTAGAGTTAGAATGAAAAAAAAAGAAAAGAAAAGAAAAGAAAAAAAAAGAAAACGAGAAATGAATTTTTTATTTCGAAGTAAAACTTAAATCTTATATCAGTAGAATTCTCGTGAAAAATCCTTTTCGACTTATCTGTTACATCCTGTTTTACGTTTACTTTTTCGAAACATGCGCACGAAGTTTCTCTGAAAATTATTTTTCTACTTGCAGAGATAAGTCAGATCAGTCTCTTGGGATACATTGCGAACATACGATGATGAAGAAAATCTTGAAGTTTTCTTCGTGTCGTTACTATCGTCGTCTTTCTACTTGTACATCGAATCGTCATAATATAAAGCTAGCTATATATGTTCCCATAGAATTTATCACGAGCGACGTTTTGTACATGACTTTAACTTCTCGTGTTATCCGTGAAATTATATCGACTTGCTCGATTAAATCGACAAAGTAATAAAGTGCAACGGATAAGACGGTAATATTCCATGTATATGTACATAGCACGTATGAGTATACATGCGTGCGCATTTAAACATAGGTGTATATATATATATATATATATATATATATATATATATATATATATATATATACATATAATGTACGTGGAATAAGTACACAAAAATGCACCGGTAGATTTAATTGTACGGTATGGCCAGCCGCCGTGCAGTATAACGATTCACGGAATTACACGCGAGTAATAAGCAAAGCGAACTTGCCCCGAGCCACTCGAGAGATTATTTTTACGGTACGGTTTCTACGTAGCGACGACTGCACCACTCCTATCTTATGCCTTGTGAACATTTATTATTTGAAATTTCCAAGTACACGTTTACATACACGTGTACTTAGATATAAGTCGTAAAATTACGAAGACGAAGGTCCAGATAACGTTTATAATTTACATTGTGTTAAAATTGAATTATTATATTTTATTATTTCAGCCGACGATTTTCGGGACAGTCGCCTCGGACCTGAATCCGAAGGATGGCAACAGTCGAAGGGTGAGTAGTTTCTTTTTTTTTTTTTTTTTTTTTTACTTTCTTTTGTTCTCTTTCTTATTTTCTTATCTTTATTTTCTTATCTTTATTTTCTTATTTCTTTATTTCCCGTATAATACCTCTACAGTTCATTTCGATTTGTTCAAGTTGTGCTCTTAATTCGAAATCGAGATTAATCTTAAATCTCTTGGGATGATCTCTTAGTCGATCTATATAACTTTTTCCATCCAATGAGAAATATACAGATATAGAGAGGGATGGAATATCTCAACACGGTGCAGATTTTTGTCTGTTACGGGATAGAGAAGGAAAAATCTCATGGGATCTTTTTCTTGTTTAATGAGTAAAAATTGCTGCTAAGTCGCTGTTGTGCTCACTAACCGTAAGATAGACCAGTCGGTCTAATTAAAAGTAACAGCCGCAGAAAAGTCTACCCTTCTGCGATGAAGAACTTTCACTCCCTTTTCTACGTGATCTTTAACGTCGAAATTACTGTAAATTCAGCTCTTCCCTTTCTCTTAATTTATAATCGTAAAAGAACTAGACGAGGGTGCATTTTCATTTTGAAAATTAAGATCTTCTTTTGTCAAAAGCTTATCAGTAGATATGGTATAACTTGAAAATTTTTAACTATCGGGAATTCTAACTCTCCATCTCTTTCTCTTTTTCTCTCGTTAAGAAATGATCACGTTACTTCGTCATAAAGAATAATATTATCATAACGGTCAAAAGGAAAGCTAATTTAATCGGAAGCGACCGACGTAAATTTCGGTCGAAAGAAAGTTTCGTCGAAAGCTAAATACGCTTCTTGTATTATAATAACGATGATGATTATTCCGCTATGAATAATCGTTTCTGGTGAACGTTAACAACGTCCCATGCGTACCCTGTAGCTAATTAATCACGGTTTCGTCGATATTTTCATTGTATACACATGGCACAACAGCTTTTATCTGCCGTCAAGTCCGTTACATTGTAAAATTAATTGCGCCCCGTTCCCTAGCTAATATTTTGATGGTTTTTAAAAATAAAAGAAAAGAATTAAGGTATTTCGATGGTGAGGCACGTTTATAATGTAGGTGATTCTTCATCCGAAGAGTGAGGATATTTTTGATAACCGGTTTAATGTTTTATGTTTTTTTTTTCGTGATACTTTTAACGTGAAATTGAATCGTTAATAATCGATAACTTTGATACATAATTTTGCTTAATAATTATTTTCTTGTTTTCTTTTGATCAAAGCAATAACAAAAGGAAAAGAAAAAAACAAGAAAATAGGAAAAAGAATTTGTGCTGTGACGTATTTTCTCTACGTGCTAAATAAAATGCAACAAAACGTATAATGATCAACGCGAGTCGAAAATTGAGGTAAATGTGATCTGCGTATATTATCTCACATTTCCAAGATAGTATTTCATAAATATATTTGATACATATCGATGTAGAATGAAGTCGGGGAGAAGTACGATGAACATATTTTAGTTGGAGAGACGAACGAGTTTCGCAATCATTGACGTGAGATCGCTACAGAAAATGAACCCATACACCAATATGATTACTGTTGTAACCATGTAACATGCCTCGCAAGAGATTTTGCTGTGATGCGTTTAACGTAATGGAAGAACAAGCATGACGGCGATTGCAGGGTACCGCACAACTCGATTAATATGGAACCAACCGATATTTGCTAACATTCTCTGGAATATTACCATAGAACAAATAAAGTTCGATACTTTTCTCGAATAACTGCACCGAAACATACGATAAAACGATGAAAGTCAATATTTAACAAAAAAGTGTATATATTTCGAAAATTGTAGAAAAATGATCGTTTTCGTAAAATACGAATTCTCTTTGTGCTCTGAATATATATATATATATATATATATATATATATATATATATATTAGTCGATTTTATTTTATCAGAAATACATTTATACATTTACGCGTAGAACCCTTTGTATATATTTGCTATATGACAGAGAAAATAAATGAAATACGTGACGTACTATAGGATTCTAAAAAATTAACAATCTTTAGATAACTATGTTTTCGAGATCACTATATAAAATGAGTAATGAAAATGTGTCATGTAATAAATGAGTCAAGGATACTTGTCATACGGCATATAAGCGTGTTTTGATGTTAGTTAATATATTAGTATGAATATATAGAAATACATGTGTCTGAAAGGTATTTTTTAATAATAAGAAATGGAGGACGAGAATAAAGGATTGCTTGTTGTATTGTAGAATTGTATAGCGTCGTAACCATTTTTATGGGTATTGCATTAAATCGCATATAGAGTCGTAAATTCTATTTTATTAAATATATTATTATTTCTTTGATATCATTGAAATACGTCATTTACAGAATCCTTAATTTATACAGTATATTTTGTTATTTATTTTCAATGTGAATTTTGAATCGTAGTGTTCTTTCGATCGCATTAGTTTACTCTCTTACTCTCTTTTTCTTTAGTTTTTTATATTCGTTCGTAAAGAGTCTTTGAGGAAGGAAGATGCGGAGAGAGGATTTTTTCCCTCAGAGAGGAAATGAAACGAAAAAGAATTCTTTTCTTTCGTATGAGAACGAATGCCAGGAGGCTCACAGTTATTTAAGCGTAGCTCGCGTATCGTGCGAGCGGAAATCGACAGATGCAAGACTTCTTTCGGGTTCGAGGCATCCGGATGGAAAAGGATTGTGAAAGAAGAAAGGCGAGAATAAGAAAGCCGAAAAAAGACGGGAAAGGATAAGAAGGAGTAGGAGAGAAATACGAAAGCGGGTGGCAAAGAATTCGATGAAAGATTTTCACGTCATATTTGTCGAAGGTAAATATTATTACCTTTTTACCGGTACAAATCAGAATGAACGTGTTTATATTTCTTATTGTGAAAATGTATGCAATAAATGTTCCAATTGAAATATTAAAAATTAATGAATAAGGTATATTTACTAAGAATTTAGATTATATATTTACTGTGATATTACGTTTTCAAATTATATAATTTTTTATCTTTATAGAAATCTCTCTCTCTCTTTCTCTGGCGCGTCACATGAATTTTTTTATCATTATTGCAATCGATATTGTTTCGAGCAAGATTATTTCGCATTATGATAAACAAAAGAAAAAAAAAAGAAAAAATAAATAAAAATATCCCGTAGGGTAAATGCAGCAGAGAAATTCGTCTAACGATAACAATAGTATAACCGTAATGTCGAATGCTTCCTTTATGATGCGAATCGAGTTGGTTTGGATAAACCGACAAGTCGTAGCACATTTCCTAAAATTGGACTCGCTTAGCGAGCAGAAGTGTTTGCTTTGGTGAATCTAAACAAAACGCCTTTGTTTTCACGGAGATACGAAGAAAGGAAGGAAAGGGTGAAGACTGATAAGCTCACCCATATGAGATAAGGTTCCATCGTCTAACGTAATAGCAAGGTGTGGTTTTTGATAGACTATAACTCGAATCACAATGTGACTGTCCCTTTTCAAAAAAAATAATATCTTATATATTTTGTTATAATTTTATTGGAAGAAACGTGATAACATTTTAATCATTCGATAACATTAGAATTAACGAAGTTAGGAATATCAAGATATTCAAGTATGTTTCACTAATAGTAAGTGTCAGAATTTTTCTATTAACCGTGAAAATGCGAAACGGAAGAGTAATATTACGATGATGGATGATGGATAGACCAAAGGTTACGAGTTGAGAGAAGATAAGAAACGAAGATCGATAGAGCCTTCAGGATATTTTCATCGAGCTTTTTTTTTTTCTTTCTAATATTAATAACAGTTACGGAACTATAATTTTCTACATTTTTATCATCTAAATATCGTTATGTTGATTATGCCAACGTACATACGTTATCGGCAGTTGGAAAAATATTTTGGAGAAAAACTAAGTTTCGAGGATTATTCCGAAGATAATTTCAGCTTGCATTGATTTCACGCAAAACGAAGAGGAACTCGAGGATGATGTGGGTGATGATTTCGCGGGAACTATCGTTAGGAAACGGCTTGGGGGTTATGGCACGAGCAGAGCTTCGATCACTGCATTTGATATCATCGTTGCCAACGGCTGGCTCGGTGCTACCAAGCTCATAGATTACAATGTGCTGCGCATACTGTGGCATCGATTGAGAAAGTGAGATAGATAGAGAGAGAGAGAGGGGGGGAGAAAGAGAGAGAGAGAGAGAGACAGAGAGAGAGAATGAAAGGGTGAGAGGACCCAAGGGGTGTAGCGTGAGAACGTGGCGAGGGAGGTTGCGGTAAAGACGATCGAGGAGATGGATGGAGAAACTACCCTCTTCTCTCGATCGTGCGCCATATGCAAACTCAGTAATAGGATCTATCTTCCCTCGATGATCGCTACCGTTTAACGCTCCATTTTCGAAGGTGTTCCTCGATTCTTCCTTCCTCGAAGAATTTCTACTGGCAAACAAAAGAAGATGATAAATGATTTAATTTGACGAATAATATTGAAATTCTTTCCTTTCTTTTTTTTTTTTTGTTTTCTTTTTCTTTCTTTTTTTTGAACGTTCGTTGGAAAATATTTGTTAATTTTTTATCCAAGTGATTATGATGGAAATAGTTGAATATTTAACTTTATACATTAGGATAAGCTCTCTAACGTCTACGAAAGCGAGTCGGAGAGGAGTTTAATGAACGACTCGACGTTCGTTCGTTCATCTATCTACTTTGAGAAACGAGCAGGCTCTCCATGACGCGAGTAATTACGAATAACTAGCCTTGTCGCAGTTACGCCGAGACTCGATGCTACGGTTAAGTGATAAATCGAGTCCGAAAGCACGTCATATATTGGTTGGTTCTACGCGCCGGAAATGTACTACACAGAAGCATCGAAATGGCATGTGTACATGTGAATCTAGGTGTATGTGAAACTCACGTGAAAACGTCGACCACGACCGCACTTGAAACATTGTTGTTGCTCGAAAACAACCCGTTGCAATTAGTAGTAGTCGTGCAATAGTTCGTTAGCCAATGCTGTTTCGATATCGTATACTATATCGATCCGTCGAATTTCTATGATCGGTAATATCGAATCGGTAAATCGAAATTGTAAAATTATTTTTAATCTTCTCCAAGGGTCATCAAACTTCGAATTCCCACGTACTCTCGTCTTATCTCAATTTTCATTTTGATACAAAAATTAACTATCACTTCTTGTCGTAAGATTAATTTTTGATCTAAGTATAAGTCCTACTTGATACATTATACATTTGTAATTTACATGATTTTCTTTATCAGACAAAAAAAGAGATTGGATTATGACACGTTCAAAAAAAAAAAAAAAAAAAAGAAAGAAAAAAGAAAAAAGAGAGAAAGAAAGAAAAAGGAAGGAAGAAAAAAAGAACAATTTCAACAAGATCGATTGATTATGCTTTTATGTCTGCTGGATAGAATCTTTATTCTTTCAAGAAGTAATTAAAAGAAAATTTCACCTATCGTGAGTGGGATTCTCAAACAATTCCTTTGCCCAAAGTCCTTCGTAGTTGTCCTCGAGATCAAGGAAAGATATCGTGCTAGCACGTTACTAGTAGAAGCAGAAGCAGAAGCAGAAGCAGAAGCAGAAGCAGAAGCAGTGGTAGCAGTAGCATACTATAGAAACTCTACAAAGCTATCTTCGCTCTTGCGTTCTTCCCTGTGTCGACCATACTCATCGGGGAGTTCTCCCGGATTTGCATAATCTCTAGTCGAAATGGCTCGAGCCAAGCCGGAAGCGAGCGCTCGCTTTCTATTCCAGTGTCGCACTCCAATGATATCATCGGCTGCCTCGCGACACCTACCTTACCTCATCCTTCTCTTTCTCCATCTCCTCCTTCTCCTCCTTCTCTTTCTTCTACTTCTCTTCTATTTATCTATGAAACCATTCGCATTCGACTCTTTAAGCCTCGATTCTGAACGAAAATATTATTACCGTCTTTTCCACTGCGGAAGCTGGTTGTATCACCGATATCTCGGTTAACTTTGCATATCTATTTTTTTAATCTTCTTTTTTCCCCTTTTCTTTTCTATTTTTTCTTTCTCTTTTTCTTTCCTTTTCCTTTTCATTTTCTTTTTTTGAACATATTCATGCAGTCTCTCCGAAATAGATAGTTATTCGTTTAAAAATTGTCACTGATCAAGTAACTTTTTGATAATAAAAACGAATCCCACGAACTTTAGGTATTAAATAACGATGAAAATTTTGATATCGAGATACGATCGATGTTTCTTTTTCGTTTTCTTTTTATTTTTTTTTTTTTTTTTTTTTTTTTTCTTTTATATATAGTTACATCAGAGGAATAAAATATTCCGATTATAATCCGACGATAATATAAATTACTCTGGACTTTACTCTGAACTCTTGTAAATAGTATGAAAGAAGAAATATGATAATAATAATAAAGGGACTCATGGAAAAGGACGATCATTGAGTGAAAAATGTTCGCTCGGAAACATTCGCATGACGAATATCCCTTCGGCAAGAAGCTTTTTTTTTTTTTAGAATCGGTCGTTATCTTTTCTCTGGTGTTGTCGCTGGTCGGCCATTGTTCGAAAGCTTTCGCGCGTTACGCGTTAAAAGAAAAGTTCGCATATTTGTCGGCGATGAGAATGGCTCTCGAACGGGCTTTCTACGAGTCACGCCTATAAATCGTACCGTTCTATCATCCTAACTCTTTAGTTTCCTGACTTTTACGCTCGAAATGGTCTTCGATCGTATCTCGGCGTAGAAGGACAAACAGAATCGTCGGGCGTACGAACGAATGCAACGTCGCTCGTTTTACGCCGAGTAGTTGATGATAAAATGCAAGATATTCTGTTTACGATCTATTCGAAACGATAGATCGACGATTCTTCAAGCGTATTTTTATAGAGATCCTACTTATTACGTTTTCGATACGACATGAATAGAACGACGAATATATAAACTGATATATATATATATATATATATATATATATATATGTATATATATATACCTGTATGTACATGTATTTATATATATTTTGAGGACTACATGGATGTTTAAGAATTGGAAGAATATTGAAAGTGATCGAATTCTCTTTCGACGTAGGATGTATTTAACGATTAGATCTATAAATCATTACTCGCAATATTTTTTTTTTTTCGAAATTTCGAAAAGTTACCTCGTCTAAAATGACGTGATGGAAGTAAATATATACTCGATATTTTTTATCGCACCTTTCAATCGTATTTAATTTTTATTTAATTTTCTCCTATCGAACGATTTTCGTATATTCATATTATATCTTCGGTTTGTTGTTCGTTACTTATCAAGTAAACATCTGTATGGACAATCCTTTGTTATCGCAGCAATGTCGTGTTGTTTTTTTTTTAATAAATAAAATATTCTACGTGATATATTTCAATTTGGATATACGTCCTCTTAATTTCTTTTTTTCTTGTTTTTATTTGTTATTATCATTGTTGTTGTTGTTGTTGTTGTTGTTGTTGTTATTATTTTAGTTGTCGTTTGTAACTTCGATTAAAAGTCATCCGTTTTCTGCAAAAGCTTAGTACAAGCGAGGAATATTCGATTCGGAGATTACACGCTCTGTCAAACGATCGCCCTTTTCGAGTGCTTCGCTCCGAGCAATCTCCGATGAATCGTAATGGCCACGTTTAAACGCATCTGCTTCCCATCTCGCGTTTTTATATCCTTCCTTTTATATCTCGTTTCTTTTTTATACGTACGTTGGAGATGCGGTTTAAGGTATCGATGTGTAATAAGATTGAACCGTATAATTTTGTTACGAGAGTCGATATTTAATTTTTCGTTAGATAGCTTTAAATGAGAAATTTTATATCGAACATTATTTCGTTCGTTATAATTAATAAAGGAATTATTCCTTATCGAAAATTTATAACGTAAAGAAGATTTGTAACGAAAAATTATCAACTAATTCTCCGGTCAAGTTAATCCGATTAAAAATAATTTTTGAATGTAGATTTCTAATTGTAAGGGATTTCTATAACACCTATAGAATAAAATTTATACCTATAGAATAAAAGTGATCTTTCATTTAAAATATATTATTAAAAGTACGTTCAATCAGTTTTTTCAACGTTTCGTGAATGTAAAACTATAAAAAAAAAAATAAATAAATAAATAAATGTGCGTGCATGTTGATCGGCGAATCCTTGCTAGGTATAAAAAAGAAATTCAGTTTTTTTACGACATCCTTGACCTTAAGGTATCTTTCAAGAAATTATATGTCAGTGTGTCGATTTTTATGAATAAATATAGATCAATGATGAGGTGCTTATGCAAACAAAGTTTTTTTTTTTTATCGTGCGCCCAACGTCGTTTGTCCTTTTTTCTTTCTTCTATTTTATGTATAGTTTTCCATATAACAGACATTTTCTTGAAATTCATATAGTTCAGTATGCTGAGTACCTTCACAGGATTTATATAGGTCGACGTTCTTAAAGATGACGTATTATGATCGAAAAAAACATTGAAAAAACGTTTTCTCTTTTCTGTTTCTTCCGTTTTAAAAACCGATCAATGATCATCAAGAAAACGAAACGTGATGAATACATAAATACTCATCATTATTAATTTGAAAATGATCAAGAATAGATCGATAATATCTTCTTTAAAGAAAAAAAATTTATTTTTTTTATTTGCATATTTATTTTATATCAAGCCAACGGATACATTACGATTTTTTTAATACATTTGAATACTTAAAAAAATTTATTTATCGTTATTTAATTTTATCAAGGATGGAGGGAGAGGAGGAAGGGAGAGTGAGAAAGCAATATCATTCGTATCACAGCGTACATATTACATTTTTCTTACAAAGAGCGATGGATGAGAAACGATCGAATTCGAAAATAAAATATTTCGCCGGTTGAACAAAAGTTCCGTTCGCGGATTCGAGCCGCAAAAGTGCAAAAGGATGGTAGGTGTAGCTTTGGTGGTGTGCCACCACGACAAATGCAATAGTAACCAGCAACTGCATCTGCCAAGCGACTGTACCAACTTGTGCTACGACTGCACTCTGCCACCGGACGCCACCACGTCCAGGCAATTTGTCACCTCCGCCAACGAACCCGCTGCTTGCTGCCTGTTTGATAGGCTTAGATTAATTACCCCTTTCATGGATACCCACACATACTCACGTATGCTCAACCCACGCGTTTATGTGCGACTCTGCCCAAACTGTTATCTACCCTTCCTCTCTAACCCCTCTCCCTTCCCTCTCCTTCACTCTCCCTATCCGTTTCACTCGAATTATACTTGATGTGTAAAAAGTTTTTACCGAACTTCAGATTTCCACTTTCGTGTCTTTTATCGAAGCAAACTATAAAATATACCTTATATTTTTAACTTCAATTTGTAACTTGAAAAAATTTATTTTCATTCATTTTTTTCGCATCATCTTATAATTGCAAAATTGTGAGACTCGTTGTTCTATACATCCTAATTCATGAAATCTAGTGAAGTGCGAAATTTTAAGTGCTAGTTTTGATTGTATGAAGTGTTAGTTGTTTTTTTCTGCTTATTTCCTACGTAGAGATCTAATCAGGAGTTCTTTTCAATGACGAACGACGCAAAAAAGCGTGATATCACGGTTAACGTAGTTATTGTTCAATTATTTGTCTTCCGTATGAATGAAAATTTCGAAATAATAATTTCTTCTCGACTCATTCCTCAAAGTTAATGGAATCGTTATCGTTGCTAAAAAGTAAAACCAAGGGCGATTCGTAAAAGTTTCGCGCTTATCGCGTGCAATCAGAATTCTCAGAATAATTTGAAGCAGAATTTAAAAATTCACTAGACCATTAGCCATCTTTTCTTGGTTCACCACCGAAGCATAATACATTCTAATCCTTTTAAATCATCTCGGTACAGTTAAATCGGTCAGAATGCTATTTATACATATAACGTTATACAATTCCAATGTGTGCGTATGTATGTACTTCTTCCTTTTGATATCACTACCCATTTGATTCGGATCATCACTTGAGCTTTCAGAAATTTCTCTATCTAATTTCTTCTCGAACTTCAGACGCGTTTACCATCGTTAGAAGAGATTATGTTTTATCTCATAAAATGCAACTAATCGAGAGCCGTTTGCTTCTTTGATATCGTAAAATCATACTTTAACGACCAAATCGACATCTGTTTTTTGAGATAATGAGAGAATATAATCACTCAAGGAATTACAAGGATTATAAAAATTCTTGCTTGGAGAAAATGTTAATAATAATTAGTGAAGGTTACTTAGAAAAACAAAATCGAAAAGAAGGATTAATTTAAACACCTAGAATTTTCATGCAATTACATATAAATATTCATACATAATATATATACATATATGTACATATAAAGAAATAGATAGATAAACATACTCGGACTGTCCGCGTGAAATGATCCATAATTCAGAATATCATGTCCCAGCTAAAAAAAAAATTTTTTTGAACATTACAAATATCACGTAAATCCAAATATGTTAAACATCCTTCGTGAAAGCACTTATCTAATATCACACATCGGATTCGTTCCGGATTATCTTCTTCCTTAAAACTTCCTTCAGATATTTGGGTTACAAAATTTGATAAATTTTCATTCGAAAATAAATTATCCAATTTTTTTTTGTTTTTTTTTATTTAAATTATCCATTTTTTATTTTTTTATTTATTAAAAAATATGTTCGGGCTTGGCTGAATTTTTAACACGCTTTTATTCGTTTTACCACTTTTAAACTTCTCTTACGTTTTCTAATTCGTTGTATTACACCTAATGACATAGCAAAAGTTGAATTAATTTTATTTAGCATTGTGTCTGACATTTCTGTTACGAGAGTCTCTTTATTAATTGCTTAAGAATAATTATGTTAGACAGGTTCTGATTATCTTTATTGCTTTGTGTCTTCTTCAGTTACATGAAGCACACGTTATTCTGGTTGTTATTCTTCGTTTAAGAAAATGCATAATAGACTTTCGCCATTAAAAATGATTAACACAAAGAATAATAATTTATCATCTCTGTAAGCACCGAAGTTTACATCGTAAGGTCGTAACAATGTATAATTTTATGATGGATCAACACTACCATTACAAAAATCGAACCATCTAACCACTTGTCTTTTAATGATAATATCTACGACAATATCTCATGGCAGGGATATGAATATAAATCTAAAGAACATACAAAAAATAATTTTTTTTTTCAATTGATAATAAAGAGCGAAACGTTCATGAATTTTATTAATAATCGATAAGAATCGATTAAGAATATTTAAAAATCGAAGTCTATATTAACAAAATAAGAGATAGTATCATCTCACCCAAGACATCATCGTATCTTCAGTTTTTCAGGCAGCTGTTCTAACTAATAATCTTTGATCATTCTTCTCCACAATTGTCTATTTATTAAAAATTCCGTAGCAACATCAAGCGGCAACATCTCATTTAACTCTTTCGCTACGGCAGTGTGCTCCGTTGGAGTGACACCGCTGAACGAAGCACTGCGCCAAAAAGTGTGCATATCGCGTTTAGGTAAACTGGTGTTTGGACTTACATCTTTCGGTGCGGCCTCGTCATTCTCTTGATCGTACAATTCTTTAAGTGTTATAAAACAACATATTTGGAGATTTGCAATTATTAATTATTAAATGGTATATCAAGTGTTATATACTGACGTCGTGCATAGACGACGCTCGTACACATAGGTCGTCCCGCGGATGTCGTCTAAAGGTGACGCTCATACACACAGGTCGTCCCGTGGATGTCGTCTAAAGACGACGCTCGTACACATAGGTCGTCACGCGTATGTCGTCTAAAGGCGACGCTCGTAGCTAAAGGGTTCAATTCCAAAGATGCTAGATGTTTAAGGCTTTTGCCTGGAAAATTATTTGATCATCGACGATCTAGATGTCGACGAACCGAACAGGTCTTCCACTTTCTAGACACCTGTTTTAATCATTAAGCTATTCAGGTTGTTCGATTAATTTTTCCTATGAATGATTTACTTATTAGAAACAGAGATGTTCGCTCTAAAATATATATACATGTGTGTATTGATAGACAGAAACGTCAACGATAGAAACGTTAGAAAGAATGGAATATAGGTTTGTCGAGAAGAAAGAAAGAATGAAAACAGAAGGTAATAGAAGGAAATAGAAAAAGAAAAAGAAAAAGAAGGAGAGAGAGAGAGAGAGAGAGAGAGAGAGTTAGGGCGGAGATAGCAAGAGATTCCTTTTTCATCTTACCGACGGTAGGGAGAAGAGATCGAGTTCTTCTGTCTCGAAACTTCTTCCTTTCGTTGAGACGAGGTTGTCTCTCTAGGCAATGGTGGTCTTGGTTGAAGGGTATTGGGAGTTAGAGGGTGGGTACTAAGGGATATTGGTTTTCAATTTGCATTCTTCCAATAGCCACCCATGCATCATTCCAAGTTACCAACCACCGAAGCCTGCAGCGATATCCCGCCTTTCGGAGTTTTCTCTTGGACTTCTCATCCCTTCACATGATTCCAGCGTTGAAAAAGCACCAAGAATAGAACGGTACCCGTTGCTTGCTTGCAAAAACAAAGTCTCTCGACGATGACGAGAAGACTCTCTTTCGTGATAGTAGTGGTTCTGATGCTTCTACTACTGCTGCCGGTTCTACGTCGACTCGGTCGATAAATATTTGATGGTGTCTGAAAGCAAGTTAATCTTGTCTACTGTGGGAAACGAAAGAGAAAAGAGAAGCTGCTTGTCGTTCTCTTTCTTTCTTTTTTTAATTCTTGTTCCTTATCTTCGTTTTACTTTAAAAACCGACAAAGACCAAAGAGCTCAAGAAAGATAGTCCGAATCTTTGGAATTCATAAACTTTGCTTACTTTCGTCGTTCGAATGAAGTTAATAATGAAGCGTTGTTCGATTTTCCTCAAAAGTTTTACGGATCGTAAATAAAACTTTTGTATTTTGTTGTTGGGCGATACAGAGTGACTCACCAGAGAGGTGTAACGACTAGGTCAGTAACAATTCAACGAATTTTGTCGAAAACTCGACATAATGCTGACAAGGAAGAACGAACGACGCGGAAGAGAATATTTCCATTTTCGATTAATTTTATCGTTTTGCTCGTAAAATGGGAATAACTAATTACTGTATAGATCGTTGCTTCGCATCCGTATTTTATACGTTTTATATGTAGAGATATATTTTCTCTCATTACCCATACCTATCTGTCTATCATACATATATATATATATATATATATATATATATATATATATATATATATATATATATATATATATATATATATATATATACGTACGATTCATTTCGATATCAATTAAGCGTACTCGATAATATCCACTTGTTTTTTGAACATTGCTTTTGCCTATCAACATTTAGAGGCATTCGCGTTTTGACGAAAATTTGTCAACGTGTTTGAATTCCATTTATCGAATTCCTGTTTTTTCCATTGAAACGGGAAATGAAAATAAACAAAAATCATTTTCGTTTCATATGATAAGCCGAACGAACGTGTAACTCTTAACCGAAGCAGATGGTCTCCTTCCCTCAAGTCGATCGCATTCTCGTAACACAAAAAAGAAAGAAAAAGTTGAAAGAAGGATTCACGTCTGTACAAGACAGAACTGCTAGTCCTTTACTTTCGCTTCTATCTTTTCTTTTCTTTTCTTTTCTTTTCCTTTTTGGGGTTATTTCTTCCGAAACGAAGAAGATCCGCTTCTCCATTTCGACATCGAAATGGTCCAACGTCCCAAGAAAAAGAAAGATACGAGTCAATTTGTACGAAACGAAAGCACTCGACTGAAAGACTCTTCGCGTTTGCTATTCTCCCGCGTCAACTCTGTCTCGAGCAGTTGTTTTCGATCCTTTTATTCTCAATACTATCGTTTTTTAAATTCTTTGATTTATATTCGTAATTAAGAACAATGCGTTGATACAATTAAAACAATCACAGTCAGAATAGCACATCTTGTAATTTCTTCATGCTTCTAAATGAAATATATTATTTCATTAAATATCAAAGTAGATCGTTTCTATGGTCGGTTTTATAATTTTTAAACTAAAATTTGGCGATCATCGTACATCGCACTCGATTCTCCGGTCGTTACGAACGCATACATTCGTATTACGTCTCTTTATCTCTTTTTCTCTTTTCGTCCCGGTGTCGGCTTTTAGCGAAATTACATTCTCCCTTTTATTAATTTTATTCAACGTTTCGGAACTTCGTTTTTATCATCGAGCCATAGAGAGTAAATTCATTCTCGTCCTTGTCCTCATCCTCATCCTCATCCTCATTCTCATTCTCATCCTCATCCTCATCCTCATCGTCGTAGCAGTTGATCCTGTTCGCTCGCGCGCATTGGACACATTTTTCATTTCTGTAATTCTCCATTGTGGTAATAAATTCGCCGAGGAGAAACTACTGAGAGCCTAGTTTCTCTCTTCGGATTTTATTCGCTTCGCGAACAGGCTGTTTGCGGTCGTTGGAATTTCGAAGAAAGATAAACGCTTGAAAGTGTGAGCTTGCTGACACGCCACATCCCCCCTCCACTCCTTGCCCCATTTAAAAATCCTATACGAATCGAATTAAAATAAACGAACAATTTCATATTCCACGGATGAAATTAATTCATAAGGCTACGAAATATAATGCGTTTCTTATTAGAATTTCAATGAATCTTCGTAATTTTTTTACGCTCGATTCTTGCCCGAGGGATAGGATAAACGAATTTTTGATAGAGTAAACATAGGAAGAAAAAAAAAATAAAAAAAGAAACAAAAAAGAGAGAAAATGAAAACGTGATTGCTCGACCTTCTTGATCGAGAAAGCTATAGAAATGAGAAAAGCCAAAAGCAATGGCCGGAGATTGTAAAACTTGACGTATTTGTTTATCCTTCCTTAAAATCCTCCCTCACTTTCCTCTTTTTTTTCTTTTCCCTCTTACTCTCTTTCTCTCTCTCTCTTTCTCTCTCCCTCTTTCTCTCTCTCTCTCTCTCTCTCTCTCTTCTTAGCGAAATACTCTTTATAACTCTGCATATTAAAATAACTGGCTCAAACTTTCCAGGAAAGTCGAAGTTCTCCGTATTTCCGTGGCTCCAATTTCGCGACGTCCAAGTTTTGTGACTCTTCGCTTTTCCATTTTACCGTTCTTCGTCTTTCGTCTTAGACTATCCTTTCTCCTCTTGTCTTTCATTGTTCGTTTTCTACCTTTATCTCTATATCCATCTTTTTCTCTCTCTCTCTCTCTTTTTTCTTTTTCCTTTTCTTCTTTTATAGAAATCGTTCAAGACAAAGCTTTAGTCAAAGACGAAAGAGAAGGAAGATGTTGAAATGTAAAAAGACATCGAATCTTATCCACGGTACTCAGAACTTTGAGTTACTTTAAGTTACACGACGATGTAAATTTGACGTTATTTTCGTGCACGACCAATTCAAATACTTTCTTTCTCTCTCTCTCTCTCTCTCTCTCTCTCTCTCTCTCTCTCTTACTCTCTCTCTTCTCTCTCTGTCTCTGAATTTTTTTTAGATTTCCTCTCGATAAGAATTCTACGTAAAATAAAATTATTTTATCCCTCCTCCCGACTTTCAAGTCAAATATTTTGAAAGGGATTATGTCCGATATTGACCAGTTTTTATATCATCATGGAAAAGAAAAAAAGCGAATACACGTTGAATTAGAAAGAATTCTTTATTTATGTACTTATTGATAAAACGAGACGTTCCTCGATAGTTTTACCTTTACACATTTTAATTCATTCCGATGAAACTCTCCAGAAGAAAATGAAGTCATCCGCGATAAAATGTTTCACGTAGAAGCGAAAGGAAATTTGAATTTTCCCCTTTTTATATTACGACGATAGTAAGAAACCCTTTCTCAAGATTTTCGCTGTTTTATTTCAAACGAGTCATTGGAACATCAAATCGATGCAGGTGAATATAAATGAATGTCAAGGTAAATAAGACAAAAGGATGGAGAGGAAGGAAGAAAAGAATATTAAAAAAAAAGAAAAAAAAAAAGAAAGAAAGAAAGAAAAAGGGAGATAGAGAGAAGCCATTATAATTATCCGTGATGAAAGAATCGGATTTAATCGGAAAAAGGTTCACCGTGAGCGCGATTTTTAATTTTAACCAGGAAGGTTCTCGGTGACTTGCGAAAAATCCTTTGTGCTCGTGAAAAGAGGGGGAAAAAAGAAGAAAGGGAAGGGTTCGAGTCGTTTGCGATAAATTTGGTTACCTTCGAGGGAGAACGAATTTATTCGTTCAACGATCGAACCTGGGACGATCGTGGATTTTTTTCTTTCTTTTTTGTTTGTTTTCTTTTTCTTTTTTTAATTGTAAAACTGGCAATGACTTATCGATCTTATTTTTTGAACGAACGATAGAAAGAACGTTACATCATCGAGAACTTCAATTCTATTTCGAAAGTTTATACGAACGAAACAGATTGTAAGAGTCGATGAGATTTTCGTGAATTCTATTTACTCTCTCTCTCTCTCTCTCTCTCTCTCTCCTTCTCCCTCTTTCCTTTTTTCTTTTTTTTTATTATTAAAAAACGAAGAATCGTATAGTTTGCTCCGAGAAAATCAATAGAGACATGATTACGATTTGATCTGATTCAATTCGATTCGATCAATTGTATGTAACATATTTTCGGTATTCCGAGTAAATATAATCTTTCATCTACAACTACATCATCCATCGGTTAAAATTGAATTATATAGTAAATAGATAGTGGATTGAATTTACTCTTGGTCTTTTAAACGTTCGTAGTAATGTTTTTATTGAATACATATATACATATATGTATAATATATATAATAGAGCAAAATGAAAATTAATTTTGTTAAAAACCCAAAATGTTATGATAAATTTATATATATAAAGGCACTTTGGTCCTCGATAACAAATAAAATCGATTGTTTATTCAAATGAGGTTCATTTATTATTTCAGGATTTGAGCATTTAAATATCGCGGAAATTGAGATAAAGTTTGAAACGATTGGAAGGACGGCATCGATGAAAACTAATTGCATCGGTGATTTAAAGTTTGCTTTAAACATACCATCGAAGAATTGTTTTCCAGTTCTTCTTGTGAGAAAAAAAAGGCCAATCGAGGAAGGAAAAGTCATAGTGAAATGAGGTCCCGAGATCCGATTCGAATCAGTTTGATTCAATCACGCGAACTTGCAGAACGGGTTTTGGTAAGCCAGGATTTAGTCGGTCGATTGTCTTTCGCTTGAATGCAGCAGTGGTACCCCTCCTTCTTCCGGTTGGTCGAGGATACGAAGCGAGCTTGGTTTTGCTATTCGAATTCACGTCTTTGTTCCTTGCCGAACGACGATGGCGACTGCCGTCGTCCTTGTCCAGGATGATCGAGAATCCGTACGACAATGGTTCGGCTGACGCGACCGATCCGTTTCCCTGTAAATTTAATGTTAACAACCATATAGCTAACATGCCTGATAGAAGACTAGACTTTTGAAACTTTTCCTATCCGTTGGGTGAAACCCGTTTCGCAAACTTGATAGAAATTTTTGCGCACGTATCAGGATAGTCGAAAAAGTTTTGAAAACTCTTAATGTTTGTTAAACGATTATTTGATAAATGACGATTAAGTCACGCATTTATAAAAGAGATTTTGCAATATTTATGACGTTGACGTTAAGAAATATATAATTGTCAAATTGAAAGGTTTGTTTTACACATGAGACATTATTCTTTAATTTATATTCTTCTCTCTTTCATAATTTGATTTTTCACTTTATTTCGGTAGAAGAAAAATAAGTAAAAAAGTTTCTCCTTCTGAATTGACTTTGAGAGGAAGCGTCGACCCAAAGATTTTTGTTTATTTTTATCGTATAAATAAGAATATTTATAAAAATTACACGACTCTTGTGAAGAACGGTCAAAATAACACAGTATATTGAGATCTCGAGAGTATAGGCACGACGATGATCTAATGTAAGTTCTTCCTTTTATCATTTCTTGTACGCTTATTTATAAATATAAAATTAAATTCTTTTTCCATCTAGCTATAATTATATCACCATATAATATAATTATATAAATAAGATAATTAACGAGTTAATTCGTTTAATTAGATTAATCTCAGATATGCAATTATAATCGTTCTAATAGAGTTGAAAATTTTTGTCAACATAGTAGAAGGAGACGATCTCGCGATTTATTCTTCAAGAAATTTTTCCAATAGGATCCCACGCAGAACGGAAAGAAGTTTTGATTACATTGGAGAGTAAGGAAGTGAAAGTTTCGAGAACGGAAAAGGTCGATTCTCGGCAAGTAGAGATTAAAAGCGGACTTAAGAATATGTACTTAATGCCAGATGATAATAGCCAAAAGTATAAAAGAGTCGAGCTGGGAATTTCTACGGTTAACGCTACGCAATTAAAACGGGATAATAGATCCAACGGAGAAACGCGTTCATTTTCAAGTACCTACCAACCTCTTTCTCTCTATTTCTCTCTCTTTCTCTCTCTTTCTTTCTGTCTCTTTTTCTCTCTTTTTCTCTCTTTCTCTTTCTCTCTCTCTCTCTCTCTCTCTCTATCTCTCTCTCTTTCTCTCTCTCTCTATCTTTCTTTTCCTTTTTTCATCATTTTCTTCCTGCTCCTTCTTCTTGCTTGAAGTCAAAGCCATTTCGTCGAAGTTTCACAAACGTGACCGCGAGTCGAGAACTTATTTCCACAGACTATTCGGTTCTTACGTGCCGATTTCGAGAAATAAGCTCTTATCTTTCGGTTTAGAGAACAACTCCTTTCTCATCTCCTCCCGCCCGTTCAACCCCCCCCCTCCTTTTCCCCGCCCACGAAATCTTTATCTTTAAGTCGAACTTTTATTTCTCATCGTCGTTCTTTTTTCATTAAATCAAATTTTTCGTTTGGTTTGATTTAACGTTTGGAATTTATTTAAGACGACAGTAAATATATATAATAATAATAATAATGAATAATTATCATGAACATTATGAACTCATTTTCAAAGTTTCAACTTGTTCACTATTTCACGAAGAATTTCTCATTAAATGGCGAGGTTCAATAGTGTATATATAAATTGTTTTACTACGATGAAAATAAGCACGGCGTATCCATAATGGTTATATCTATCTAGGAATCTCGAATAAAAGCTTCGAAGTGGAAACAGCAAAGCCGCCGACTCAAGCATGAGAGATCAAAGAGATGTCGAGGATTCGATTCGTTGTACATTTTACTAGCACTCAACGTGGAATTGTATATGTACTGACCGTGAACGAATAGGAAAATGAAAAATTAAATCTGATAACTACGTTGGTAGAGAAAAAAAGAAAACGCAAAATCTGGCTACGCCTGTTATCTAATGTAATTTGTCCGCTCTTTGTTCGCCGTATGTGGCGCAGAATTTAGGATGAAACATGGTAAAGTCCAAGGACTTTTTTTCTCTCCCCCCCCTCCCCGCCCGCCCTCTCACAAAAATAAAAAAGAAAGAAGAGAAAAAAAAATGAAAAAGGAAAAAAAAAGAAAGAACAAATAATATCCCTTGGTTCGAAACATTTTCGAAGAATTTTTTTTTTTTTTTTTCTTTCATGGATCGCTCGATAAAGAAATAAAGAGATATGACATATCATAGTCGTAGGAACATTACGAATATAAAAGTTTACATTACGCAATAACATCCATTGAAAGAAATGATGGTTATATAGGTAGCATAGGTAAACGACAAAGTTTCTCTCGTTTGATCAATATTCGTAGTTTCCTTGCGAGTTTTTCGGCTGTTTAGCCGACATGTTGTCGAGAAAATTGCTCGCACGATCGATGCAATCTCCGAAACTCACGATAATAACGTCGTTCCACGAGAAAGCAATGACTTCCTCTTTCTCTCTTTCTCTCTTTCTCTCTCTCTCTCTCTCTCTCTCTCTCTCTCTCTCTCTCTCTTTTTCCCCTACAGTGTTTACGAAGAAAGCTCATTTCTCATATCCTACCGTTCAAGTTGTTTCTCCTATACCTACATACACAGGACATTTTCTGCGTAGGATTTTCTCTACGTATGTACATGTTTACATACAAAGATATATGAATATCTATAGCTTGATGCATAAGAAAAGGCAATGTTAGAGAAATGAGGAAAGAAGGATAGAGATAGATACAGAGAAGGAGAGAGAGAGAGAGAGAGAGAGAGAGAGAGAGAGAGGGAAGGATGGATAGACCCGTCGAACGTAATACTGCGGTAGTGTTATCGCGAGACTCCTCTTACCGAAGAGAGAAGGTCCTTGCCACGTTGTCGTCGTGTCGTTCTTCCCCATGGAGAGACGATATTTAACTTATGAATATTTGCCGACGTACGATATGAGGTTTGCGCTTTTCAACCTCTAAGTACGACGACGTCCGGAAGGATGCAGGCGGACTGCAAGGAGGAGAGTTGAGATGAGTAGGAAGAAGAGAAGAAGGAGTAGGAGAAGGAGGAGGAGGAGAAGAAGGAGAAGATGCTTACGTCCGCTGTAAAGTAGAAATATGTCTGCTACTACGTAAGCACACCTTCCTCCTGAACGTTATAAGTTTATACTCCTTTCGTGACTACCTTTTCTAATATTATATCTGCCTCGTCTTTCTTTCTCTTTCTTGTAATCTTTCTCCTTTTATCAAAAATCTTTCTTACCAACTTATATTCACACACACACACACACACAGACACACACACACATATACACATATAAAAAGAAAGTACACGCTTAAAGTATTTGTAAATATATGCATTTTTGTGTACACACGTTCTATCATATAAATCCATTTATAAATGTTTATATAAAATTCTCTTTTATATTAATTGAATACCAAGCGATCTTTATTGAGAGAACGAGTATTGTCTCGATAAAAAAAAAACAAGCTGGCTCGCTGTAGTTTTTAAATTATTCTTACAATATAATCAGATTCTAAAGCGGCCTTCCTGGAGGACAAAACAGAAAGAGAAAGAGAGGGAGAGAAAGAGAGAGAGAGAGAGAGAGAAGAAAGGGAAGCGGAGAAAAGGGATATTCGGAAAATTACTTCGACGATTATCACGGACCGGTCCTTTGAACGTTGTCGCGGTGTTCGTCATAATCCTTTCAACCGAAAACTTTCTCGCAACAGCCCCGACCCTTCTCCACCCTCCGGAAAGATCTTTCTCTACATTCTCTCATCCCCTCGCTCTCAGTATGCTTCCTTACACTTCTCTTCCTACTTCTTTTCGACGACGACGACGACGACGCTACGAGGAGAAGCTCTTTAATGGAGCTTTTCTCTTCTCTGTCCTTGCACCCTTCCACGTTCACCATTCACCTTTAAATTTCTCTCCTTGCTGACTCGTGGCTTAACGGTTCCTTCTTTTATTTTTGTCGCTTTAAATGCGCGACGAGAAACCCACTAGTACGACGACCAACCCCTTTTCGTTAGCCATGGACATAGCCATGCTTTTTTTTATCTTTTCCTTTTTCTTCCTTGAAACATTTCCTTTCAAAAGCGAACCTTTACACCGGACACAATGTACTATGTAAGATAAGAGAGAATTTATAGCGACCATGCCTATCGGCCACGAACCGCGATTTTCTCCCCTTTTTATTCTCCTCTCCTCTGAATATTTGCACTGAAATTTTTTCTTCTTTGGTCATCTGTATCAATTAGGTTTATTTGATAAATTACCTTGTACATTTTGAACTCTTCTAATAAATATCTCTTGGAGTTATTCAGTCATATTGTATTTTCAAAGTATTCCTGTATGAGCGTCAATGATAGAAAAGAAATTACAAGTTCCGTCATATTTCATTAACGAGATGTAATTGAACCGACTCTACGTTTCTATGGAAGCGATATTTTCATTACTCACGATTTTTTGAATTGGTGAAAAATGCGGAAAGATTTCTCTTCACTACGCTTTAACTTTGTTAATGCGTATTATACTCGGATCTATATTGGAACTACGTAGGTATGTGAAAGCCGACAATATAAGTGAATTTACGATAACCATAATTCCGTGTAAACTACGAGAGAGATTTCGTGCACCAGATAAGGAGTGGTTATAATTGAATAACCATCGCTATTGCTTTTAAGGTGTACGAGACGAATTGTGGGGGACAGTATGGCACTTTTGCGACTTAAGAAAGTCGCTTGTCCCATTCTCTCGTTTTGTTTCCTCTCCTAGCTTTGAATTAGAATGTCTCTAATTAAAGCCCAATTCGGGGAGCTCAACGAACCACCGGCTTTGTGGTTACCACTTTCCTCGTTTCTGTCGAGTCCTTTTAATTCTCGTCCGACTCACTTTTCCTGGCCAAGCTCCACGCCAGAAACTATGGCTTCACGGTATAATTTGTCAGCGCGCTCGTTTTTTAC
Organism: Vespa crabro; assembly: GCF_910589235.1. Lineage (NCBI taxonomy): Eukaryota > Metazoa > Arthropoda > Insecta > Hymenoptera > Vespidae > Vespa > Vespa crabro. The sequence goes on along the minus strand of NC_060956.1, from coordinate 17,275,473 downwards.
CATTCCTACTCGTTGCCCCGTCCTAATCCCTTTGTTAAGTGCCCGACTCGAGCTTCTCCGCGTACCTACCTACTTGATTACCGTCGCTAATTAAAATCGCAAGTACAATGATTTACCTTAACGCGTATCGCGGTTTTCACGTTGAAATCGTGCTACGTCGGAAGCGTTAAATTACATCGTGATACTCTACGGTTAATTAAAATATTTCGTTTCTACGAGGAGAATTATAATCGCGGAAAGGAATGACTATTCACGACCATGTAAAATGGACTATGTTCATTGTTGCATCGAAATTTGTATTTGAAATCGTATTACTTATTTTCTCATCATATTTCTTTATATACGATTTCATCTCATGCGTTTATACTTATCTTTATGAGAATGGCGGTAAATCTTTCGAAATGTTTCCTCGTATTCGTTATCTTTCATAAAAATTGTCTTTCTTTTTGTCTGTATTTTTTCTTGCGGAAAACTCATTCCATTTCCGTCGCGATCCATAATTTAGCAAAAGAGCGGTCTATCATACGAAAATTTTCCTTCTTGGTTTATATAACTTAAGTGCGATCTCTCTCTCTCTGTCTCTCTCTCTCTCTCTCTCTCTCTCTCTCTCTCTCTCTCTGTCTCTGTCTCTGTCTCTGTCTCTGTCACTCTCTCTCTTGCTAAATATTTCTGTCTCTTTTTTTCTTTTCTCTAAAAAACGTTACATTACGTTACGTTAAATTCAATTTTCTAATTAACAAAGCCATAGTTCTTCTCTTTTTGCATCAACGTTTCGAAGCTAGGCAGATAATCCTTTTTTGTGAAAAGAGAAATTATTGGCCATGACAAAGAGGATCCTCCTCTTGGTGAGAGGATAGTATATAAGAGGGATAGACGCTTAAAACGAAAGAGAAACTTTCGGCATTTCGTTGTTCTTATTAGTGCTGGGCAAGTAAGTAAGTACATTAATTGCCAATCTCTGCAACGGAAGTGATGATCGATTAATTGCGGTGATACTAATAATAGACTGGATGAGTCAACTTGATCCTCTAATAAATATGCATGTCATTCTTGATGAGTCTCCATCGTCTTTTTTGTTCTTTCTTTTTTGTTATAGCTACTCTAGAAAAAGTTTCGGCTTTAGTTTTTTCTTTGTCAGAAGCCTCGTTATTTTCGTGAAGAGATAAAAAAAGAAAAGAATATTGAGGGCAAAAATAGCAAACAAAGCAATCGACGTTTTCTTTATGTCCTTATTTTTGTTAAAATCGAACGATCACAACAGACAGATACACACACACACACACACACACACACATACACACACATATATATATATATACACGACAAAGTTTCGACGAGAGAAAAGTAATTCCAGAGGATTTTTTAAATTTCTCTTATCGCTTGGAGATCATTGACCTTTTGCGTTGAGTAATATTTTAAATAATGTCAGACGTTTTCGAAAAAAGAAAAGAAGGTCATCTCCAAAAAATGGCTCCGATTCTCTTGAGACGTCCGACGATATTACATTCGACGAATGCGTTAAATTTTTAATTTCCTTGTTCGCTTGCCCATTCGTTCGTTCGTTCGTTCGTTCGTTCGTTCGTTCATTCGTTCGTTCGTTCGTTCGTTCGTTCGTTGGTTCGTTCGTCCGTTCATTCGTTCATTCGTTCGTCCTGACGGAATATCGATAATGGTTATCCAACTCCCGATATACCGACAGCTCCGCCAGAATTCACTTATACGGTTATCGTTCGTATATCTATATACGGGAAAAACGTGACGTACGATCGAGATTAATGAACGTATCGATGTGAGAGAATCTTGAAAGATTTGATACCCGAACACTAGATGTTGGTCTCTCATAATGCGGAGTAAAAAGTGATAGATTGTTCGATATGCATTTACGTTAGATACATCTTAACGTGTTTTGAAGAAACAAATTCGAATATTACGTGGAGAAAAATTTTTCATCCGCAAAAAATAAAAAAAAAAAAAAAATATTTTCATTAAATAATACAAATCCAATTAATTTTCTGTCCGGTATGACCGGATAAATCTAAATAAAGTTTAAGATAAATTAAACTAGCTACCCTTGATTATTCAAGATTATTATGGTTTTTTCGTAATCGATCGATTAATTAATTAAACTGCACGTTCCAGACGAGAAAATTCATAAATTTACTCTATTTCCATACGTTAGATATACTGACGTTAGAAAAACAATTTTTTAATTGTGCGTAACCAGACTGGCACGAGGACGGACGTACCGACTTGAACATCGAAATCTCTAGGAGCTTCGAAATTAGCGCACGAAGTCTTTCCAATTTCTTAATTGATACTACATAGATAAAAGTTGTTACAGTTCCACTTCTCGATTGCGAAGAAACCATTTATAGAAAGTTGGAAAATGTCTTAACGCATAGCACAATAAGTACGAACGAAGTTACATAGTGTTGAAAAGTTTTTTAAGCCTCTCGAAAACAGTGTCCCGTCGTTCATGATAATTCTGATAGAGGGAATGGATAAACGGAAAGAGAAGAAGAGCTAGCGAATGAGAGAATTTGTGTATACGTGAAGCAGAGAGAGAGAGAGAGAGAGAGAGAGAGAGAGAGAGAGAGAGAGAGAGAGAGAGAGAGAGAGAGACAGACAGAGAGAAAAAGCAATAAACGGTAGGACAACGAGGTCGGGTACAAGAGATAACAAGCTCCATCGCATCGAAGGGCCGACCGCCGCGTTACCGATGCACCTGGGATCGCTCGCGCACTCACGTAGAGAAACACCGGACACCGAGTTGCTGCGTACACTCGCTACTTGTGTAGCCTAGCTATAGTCTACATGAACGAAGACAATGACGAGCACGCGCCTATACGTGGCTGAATGGAGACGGATAAACGGCGGTGAAGCTGACCGTGCCGACAGATCCGGTATCTAGAATGTTCGGGAGGGTGTATTGTTGATTGTGGGCAACGATCGGAAATGAACCGATCATCCGGTGCAGCCGCCGTTTGGCCCTGACGTACGGTACGCTCGATAGAACTTCTCTTCCCCTTCTACCTTTGTCTAGCCACGTCCTGTTCTGATTCTCTCTCTCTCTCTCTCTCTCTCTCTCTCTCTCTGTGTCGATCTGATATCATATCATTGAACAATGTTTCACTGCAAATTGTTTCTCGATATTCGTTTTTTCCGACAAAACAAAAACAAACAAAAAAAAAAAAAGAAATATAGAAATATCCTCTTCATTTGTTTTAACCATAATAATCGAATCGATCTCTACGATGGTTTTCAGTAGAAACTAAGAACTATCTTTTCGTAATGTTCTCTCTTCGTCGGCATATATGTAAGAGCTCGTCGCGACGATGGAAAGTTTACACATAAGATTATGCAGGACGATTCGAGATAATACGTCGATTCGTCGAGTAAGAGAACCTCTATGAACGTTAGTTCGATTCTTAACGGTTATGGTACTATGAGAACTAAGGTATAGTAGATATGAGGGACACCAATAATGAGAAGACTATTCGCAAGATATTGGAAGTCTAAGTAGGAGAGTTCGAGTCTCGGAAAAGAGACGACTATGTTTCTTCCGCTTAGGATTGCATGCTAGATGATCATGATAACGAGGCTAGTAGAACTTTAATTGATCGTTCGATCGTCGATTTGGAATAGAATTTCAAGAGAAACGTATCAAACGACTTGATTATTAAACGTAATGATTTGAAAACTTCATTCGAACTTGTAAAAAATGTTCAGGATGATCTTTTTTGATGAAGATGACTTAAGAAATCGAAAGATCGAGAATGATATTTTTTGTTTTTTTGTTTTTTTTTTTTCCAAGAAACAATAAAATCTAAGAAAAATTCATAAAAAATCAAACGAGAGGAAGAGTATTCGTTGAATGTCGATAGTGCTGAAGATAATGAAAGTTCGATTGGATAGAACGAGCAGCCCTTTTTTTTTTAGTTTCCATTCGTATTCGTGTTCCTCGTGCTGGCCGATGCCATTGGCTATAGGGAAATAATAAACAAAAGTTTGCGGGAAAACTTTGGTTTTAAAATGATATTAGCGTAAGGTAGGTGCAGAAAATCCATGAGAGTTTCCGGGGTTGGGATATGGCCAGTGTTTGGGTTCAAAAGAAGAAGGTGGAAAAGGGAGTGCTGAGAGAGGAGAGTAGAAAAGAGGAGAGATACAAAGTAATGATAAACTTCCGAACAACTGCCTTCGCTGGGCAACTGTCTGCGAGCCTTCTCTTCTCTTCTTCTGTTTTTTCTTTTTTCTATCTTTTCCTTCTGCTTCTTCTTCTTCTTCTTCTTCTTCTTCTTCTTCTTCTTCTTCTTCTTCTTCTTCTCCTTTTTCTTCTTCTTCTTCTACTTCTTCTTCTTCTTCTTTTTAATCTCCTTTTTTCTTATTCTCGTGCACTCTCCTTCCTCTCTTTGCTTCCAGTTTCCTTTTTCATCATGTTCAACTCCAACTTCACGTTCTTTCTCTATCTTTCTCTCAAGTTTCGAGGTAGGTAGGTACGTTTGTAGAAATTCATCCGTGCACGCTCCTCCATCCGTATCTTCGAAAAACCCTCGGGATCAACTGCTTTCATGGGAATCCCTAGACTGCCGCACGATGGTTCGCAGCCAAACCATCCCGATATTCGAGATGTTTTTCGTGTAACCTACCTCTCTCGACTTTCGTACCTCTTCTCTTTCGATCACTGCCGCGAGCTTCTCAAGAGCGCGAAATGCCTCTTCTTTTATTTTTCTCTTTACTTTTTTGATACCGCATCTCAGTTATATTCCGAAGTCTAGACCATCCTGAAGATACATTCTAACATGCCTTAAGCTTTTTTATCAGAGACAGCAAGACATCGTAGAGTTTCTCTATGAGCCGATATAAAAGAACGTATAACATGTCAGGGATACATTCTTTATACCTTTTTAACGTGAAAGATTTGAAATAAATCCAACAATACGTTTTCGGTATATATATATATTCCTCCTTAAAAATTAATTCCAATGTTCTAAAATTATTTTTCTTTCTTTTTTTTTTTAATATCATAATTCCGATGTCGTTACCTATGCAACGAAAACATTCGTTCTTTTGACGGTCCGATGTATTCTTCGGTATTTTTGGAATACGCGAAAGAAAAAATACGAGCTGATACGAGTAAACAACATCGTCTGATAAAGAGACTTTCCATTACGTCAAAGGAACACACGATGCAATTAGCGAAGTATAGCCCAGCGTGAACATTACTCATTATACTCATATACTCATTGTCTTCTGATCTGCCTGCGGCTATCCGATGAATCGATCGAAGCGTCACAACGTCATGATTTCATTAGAAAGAAAAAGAAAGAAAGGAAAGAAGGCTCGTTAGATTTCACTTCGTTTCGATGGAAAACGATTGTTTTAAGAAATAAAAAAAACAAGAATACAATAATCAATCACGATCCACCATTTGTTGGTCTCCTTTCTTTAAATCTCTCGAAACATCGTTACGAATGCATTTTCTCAAAAAACAAATGAGTTAATTGACTCTTTTCGAATTCGCCTAATAGTTCATTTTCTATTTCAATTTATTTTTTAATGATGAACACCGCAACTACGATATAAGGTTAATTTAAAAATATATTTGTTCCGTCAAAATATCTCAATTTTTTCCCGTTCTCTCTCTCTCTCTCTCTCTCTCTCTCTTTTTTTCTCTCTTTCTCTCTTTCTCTCTCTCTTTCTCTCTCTTTCTCTCTTTCTCTCTCTCTCTCTCTCTCTCTCTCTCTCTCTCTCTCTCTCTTTGTATAAAAGTTATTATAAGCATAATAGTAAAGAATTAAATTAGCTGTCTATCCAATTATTCGCTCGACGAAACTTACTACGTTGAAAAATCCATTGAGGAAACTCTTAGTTTTCTTTATCTGCCACTCTTCTCCGTTCCCTTCTCTTCCCAGATTTTTTCTCTCTCCTCTCGTTTTCGCGCATCTTACTCTTTATAAGTTCCAATAAAAATATTTAAAGAATTTTCTCCGACAAGGTATACGAGGGATTTTGACAAGACTTTGTCGATATAACGGACGAGAGGCAACTGCAAGTAGGACGTGATCTTTGCCCGTTGCGCGGTTGAATTTTGTTCTTCTCAACGAGAACAGACATTTTATTACAGTGGGTTATTAGAAAAGTTTTGTTCATTGCGTGACAAGCTTACTCTTGAAACTATCCCACGAGAGTTCGCGCGATTTTGTATCTTGATAAACGGACCGTTGAAATTTCGCTTGGTGTAACCTATATATATATATATATATATATATATATATATATATATGTGTGTGTGTGTGTGTGTGTGTGTGTGTGTATATATTATATAGTATTTCATTTAACACCGCGCGTTCCATGGAGTTTTATCGCTGTCCAACTTCGTGACATCATTATAATGTATGTAACCACGAGCAGCACTAGGAAATTTAAACCATTCGCTTTATTCGGTAGTAACCGAAAATGATAGACGAGTAGGTTTTATTGTCCGTAATTGCTCATAAATTTCATGCGTCTCTATGATAATCGTATATCCATAGCGGATGTTTTAATTTGATACAGAGGTTGGTTCTTGTTCGCGAGTTTACAGGACTTACAATGGCGGTAAAATCTGACAAAGTTTTGTCATTTTCTACGGGTGATCGAAAATTTACGTCATAATATTTCCGAGATACGTCATTAATCATTTCGACATCTATAGCCAGCCTTCCGATTGTTCGCCTTCAGATAACATCCCATTGGGAGAAGCGTAATTCTATTTTTAAGGTTGATTCGCACATTTCAATTCAATCCCCTTTTCGTTTCCGTAATTTATATTAGAGAACTTGTATATGACGGATTATTGACTGAATTTAAATTGAAAATCTATTAATGTGTATATTTATATTAGATAGAATAATGTTTATCCTGACTAATATTAATAATATGTATTTTTAAAGTCGAAGAAGAGGGAGATAAAGATAGAGAGATAGAGATAAATAGATAAATAAATATAGGGACTTGACAAAAAGATAAAGAAAGGAAGGAAGAGAGAGAGAGAGAGAGAGAGAGAGAGAGAGAGAGCCGAAGAAAACTCGTGAATGAAAGAAATTTGAAAAATCGTTCGTCGATTTAATTATAAAATAAAATAAAAAGACAATTTAAAAAAGAGGCAGTCCGTATTAGGATGAAAAAGAAAATTCGAAATTTTCGAATGGCAGGAAGAGGTAGAATCGAATTTTCGAAAGAATGAAAAGAACGAAGAGATATGCAAAGGAGTGATGTTCACACACTCGGGGGTGCTACTAATTAGGAAACTTGGGTGATTAAACGCGGTCTACGTCGAAGAGGGTCTCATGAGGGTGTCTTCGTGATATCACGTTTTACTCGATCCACCAACACATTGCCCCAACGTTCTGGATCGGCTCGTGGGCCTCTGTCACCCTTTCGAGGGCGACGGAGTTAAGGTAGGTTGAAATGGGTGGACGTGGATGGAGGTACGTGGTAGTTAGAGAATAACACTGTTAGATAGAAAGGAATGAGAAGCAATGACTTATATGGCACGCTTATAATTTTGAATTACGACGTTCGTGACGGCACGAGGTCTACGTGACTATGAAATTAGCCCCCATGAATCATCCATCCTATCGCTAGGTCACAATTCACCAATGTAACGCGTTCGTGCGTCGATTAGAATCCGATATGTATCGGATATATAGAGCTAATGAAAAAGTAACCGAGTTTTAATTCGCGAGAAACTTTTTTTATCGTCGAATATGTCGTAAAAAAAAAAGAAGAAAAGAAAGAAATTAGTGCATGTTGTGTGTCGTTCTTTTATAATTTCTTTTTTTGATTGCTATTGTTCTGATGAAAATAATGTACGATTATTTTGTTCCTTGATGACGAATCCTTCTCTCTCTCTCTCTCTCTCTCTCTCTCTCTCTCTTCTTCTTCTTCTTCTTCTTCTTCTTCCTGTTCTAGTTTGTTTCAAGGGGAAGTAGAACATTCATCCCTGTCGCTCGTAAAGAATCGCACGGACTCGTAAGGAGCTTAGGTAACAAACGACGGAGTCGTATTTCTATCTGTTCAGAAAAATAGAGTTTATTTGAACGCGTCGAATATCGATACGCCATTCGTGAATCCGGTTGTGGAAAATTTGCCGCATCTGCAACCAACCACAAATGAAGAAAAGTGCGAGCCGCGGCGGCTTGTATTGCGTTCTATTTTAACGAGGTAAAGTTAAAGCTACGACGCTTTAACTTTAAACGCCCAATAAAAGACTTATGAAAACTGCTCTTCTCTTCCATCTCCTCTTTCTCTTTCCATCTACTCGATCTCTCTCTCTTTCTCTCTCACTCACTTTTCCTTTTTCACTTTCTTACTCCAAGAAGCAATTTTGTTATCGTCTCGGAGCTCTTTAAAATTCAACATGACTTTAACCTGTACCTCCGCGATACTATAGCGATCTCAAGGTATCTTAATGCGTACAAAAGTCAGTTAACTCGGAGAAAGTTTAATCGCTATGCAAAAATAATCGTTCCATAACTTCGTTCCTAAGCTTTCGATGTTCATTCTTAAAATATTATTATTATTATTATTTTTTTTTTTTTTAATTATCGTTGTTCACCGTTAATGCGCATTAAGAAACACATAAATGGTGTCTCGTAATATATTTTTGGTACTCGTAAAAAAAATCTTTCGTTTTCTTTTTTATTTATTTTTTTTTTTTCTGGTTTTTCTTTTTTTTTTTATTTTAACTAATCCATCGAAATAATAAATGAGGGAAGGGAGAAGCGATAGGAAAGGTTAAAGAACGCGATATCAATTTTGTTTTTTTTTTCTTCTTTCGATTAAATGAAATAAAAGATTTCAGTCAAAGGTATGATCGTATTTTCAATATTCGATGAGATATAGATAGAATTTTGAACAAGTAAAGATCTTAGCGAGGTTGAATGGACGTATCCTTTGCGTGTTCTCGTAAAGTCCCACGTCAAAATACGACAAGCGTATAATATATCATGTTGGTCCGCCAATGGAAAGGCAAAATTGTCAAAGTTTGCAACTGTTCTAGGCCCTTTCTCTCGGCTTCTTATTTTTTTTTCCTTTTTCTATCCTATATTTCTCTTCCTTTCTTCGAAGGCACACGATCGGTTATATACACGTAAGCGCGTGTACATACGTATGTATGTATGTACGTACGTACGTCGATCGTTGTAATATTTCATCGGGTCGAACTCTCGCATGCAAAGTATTCCAGTTCTACACAATTCCTTTACTCCTTCCCTGGTCTCTTTCCCCTTCCCTTCTCCTCTCTTCCATTCCCACCTTTATTCGTCATCTTCCGAACACCCATTATTCTCTTTTCGTATCTTTTCGAAGATCGTATGAAACGCTGATACTAAAAGTTTCCCTTTTCGTCGAATTAAATTCGCGGCCTATCGCTCGCCATGAAAAAGTAAAACAATTTTTTTCAATAAAAATTCGAATAATATTAGAAGTCGCGTTGAAATTAACTTCCATTAAATACTATCGAAATATCGACTCAACGCGAGGTATAAACGGGGGCTTGTTATTTCTTTATAATCTCGATTCACAGGTTAATCGGAAGAGCCTCTTTTATGGTGAGTGCGGGAAAATCCTCAAGAGAGAGAAAGAGAAAATGAGGGTTAGGGGAGAAAAAGGCAAAAAGATAAAAGGGGTAGTATATGTGTTTGTGTGAAAGAGAGTGAAACGGAAGGGAGAGAAAGAGAGTACACTTTGCGATAATGAGAATGTGTATCCCAATCGCTTTCTCTTTAATTGTTTCCCTCGGCGATTCGGATGGAGTAATAAACGTTTAGCGGGGTGGAGGAATGGTCGATAAGTGGAAAGGAGTTCTTCTTTTCTCTCTGTCTGTCTGTCTCTTTCTCTCTTTCTATCGTACCTCCATTCATGGTGATTCTTTCATAAAATAAATGAACTCGACGAACGTGAGCGAACTGAATCACGAGACATGTCGGTAAAAAGCTTGATTGAGAACTTTGCGGATTACGGGGTGAACGAATGGAGTAACAAAAATGATTGGCTTCCTCTCTCCGTAACTATTCTTTCTCTTCTCTCCCTCTCCTTTTATCTATCTCTCTTTTCTCCTCGGTGCATCATTCTTTTACGATCAACGAGCAGAATATACGTAGTCGTTCCTTCTCCGATCGGATCAAGGTGATTTGCATTTAATCGATATGCGAAGCCCGAGTAAGAGAAGCTCACGAAGAAAACCATCGATCCTGATAAAAGGAGGTAGTGAAATTCGAAATCGCAGCCGGCTCACATCCAGGATAATCCGAAGTGACCACAATGCAACGGTTGATGCATGGTAGGTCCGACAGGACATTGGTCATCCTGACACGGATATATCGCAAAGCCTACATTACTACTCTCCAACCTAAACTACAGTACGGTACTCGTCCGTTTCGTGAAAGCTGCGAGACGTCATTAAGATTTGTTTGTTGAGTACCGTTTACGGTGCGAGCCTCTTTAACAGGGCACTCTAATTAGCAACTTCCTGCGACGGATCAAAAGAATTATCATAAGAAGTCATTCCTAACTTTTCTCGTATATCGTATCGCGTCAACTTTGGATTTTGCCAAGAAGCTTTTACATGAAAGAAAAAGAAGAGAGATGTTTCGTTCTCTCGACGTTACCGATTAGAAATTTAACTTTTGCGACAAAGAAAAGCCATCGAAGTACATAAGTGGTAGTATCCAGATGGTGCGAGCAAAGTCCGAAGTTCGGAGGGTATCTTGGTAAGTAACTAGTGCACCAAAAAAAGAAGAATTAAGTGCACCCGTAGTTACCGTTACGAGCGAGTACTCATAGCGTTGATGGTTAGTAAAAGGAAGAGAGAGAGAGAGAGAGAGAGAGAGAGAGAGAGAGAGAGAGAGAAAAGAGATAAAGATAGTGAAAGAGAAAGAGAGACTCTCACAACTACGTTGGATAATTGGAGACTTTTAACGAACCGTCCGACTCTCCGGTCCACTCTTTGTATCTATTTTCTACTGGAAGGATATCAAAAAAGAAAATGCGTAGAGTACGAAGATAATGTTTTAGCTTTTCAAAAGATAAGTGGTGAAAATTTCCAAAAGTAACGTTACGCTAGAGAAATAAAATTACTTTCAGAAAGTTTCGTACTTGCTTTTCGTGTGAGAAATTTCAATAAATCGTGAATGAGATTTGCGAATGACACGAATGTGCCTCGTAAAAATAACTTTTTTTCCCCCATTTTTATTTCGGGTGATTCTCTTACGTATCTTAGGATGAAAGAGGAAAGGGGTTAAACCTAGAGACGCTCGAACACTATTTATCTAAAGTAAGGACAAGCTCCTTCTATCCCTCTTCCTCTAACATTTCCTTTCCTTGCGAAGAAGCGTACTGCAGCCGTGCACTAAATCACGGTTTGTTCTTGTTGGTCTGTCCCTATCTCCTCCTGACTTCTGGATTCTGGCAAGATCCCCCACCACCACTATTACTACTACCACCACCACCACCATCACCACCACCACCACCATCATCATCGCCATCGCCATCGTCAGCCGTCCTGAATCCACGACGATGAAATTCTACGAGAAAGAGAGAGAAACTGAGAGAAAGAAAGAGAGAAAGGGAGGAAAAGAGAAAGAAAGAGAGAGAGAGAGAGAGAGACAGAGAGAAAGGAAGGAAAAGAAAAAGAGAGAGAAAGAGAGAAAAGGGAAGAAAGAGAGAAAAGGGAAGAAAGAGAGAAAAGGGAAGAAAGAGAGAAAAAGGAAGAAAGAGAGAAAAGGGAAGAAAGAGAGATAAAGAGAGAAAGAAGACTTGGGGAAAAAAGAGAAAGGGGAAGATAGGAAGAAAAGGAACACAAGGACCTGCCCGTGGAAGATCTGTCCTACCTCAACGTTAACGACTATACCCTGGCCTTGTTCTTCCCTCCTTCCTGCTGTCTTTTCCTACTACTTCTCGTCCTTCCAGAAGTTAAGGCGATTTTCACAGCGGGCTCCTTGCCAAAGATTTCGTGGCTGTTACGGAACCTCGATCCGTAGTCTGCCTTCTTACCCTTGATAACTTAGGTCTTAGACGGTACTACCTTTGATATCGATACCTTCAAATATATATATATATATATCGTCTTAGGAATTAACTGAACCATAAACTAAATTGTAAATTGAATGAAAATCGTCTTTTAGTTAGGTTCGAAGATGAAACAATCCTTTTATTTCTTCCTTCCGTTCTCGTATAGACTAAATGATGAATTAAGAAATTTGATGGAGGTGTCACGATGATGAAATAATAGAAAGAGAAAAAAAGTAGAAAGAGGGGAGAAAAAATAGTTACGTTTTCACAGTGGCCGTTGTCGTCATCGCGGCTTTAGAAGATTTAAACGAGTTGCCAGGATTAAAAAGTTAGGCCAACGAACCGATGAACACAGGAAAAGTTTAATGGAAAATGTCGACTAGAACGAGGTACCCCCTTTAAAAGGCTACCGAGAACCACCGTCGAAACAGCCCACGCGAAGAGTTAATTCAGCCACGGTGAATGGCCACTATCTCTTCTACCTTTCCAGAAGGAAAATTGTCGACAGTCGATAAGGTTGAGACTTAACGATCGTTCTCTGTTCGTCTCGTAACACTTTTCTTTCCTTCGTTACTTCTATCTATCTATATCTATCTTTCTCTCTCTCTCTCTCTCTCTCTCTCTCTCTCTCTCTCTCTCTCTCTCTCTCTCTGTTTCATTTTCCCCTCGACACTTCGACACTATGGTCAAAATCGATCGCGTTTAACGGGCAAGATCGGTTCCGATAGCGTTCGTATATTCTATAACTTTCCAAGGACATCGTGCGGCTAATTGAAGTCTACCAGTCCCCGTACTCGCATTTTTAGCACAAGGAAAAATATCTCTATTGGCTTCGTCTACTCTGACATCGACGTCAGATAACTGTTCGCCCTTAGAATATAATCCTCCTTCTACGGATCCTTTTACGACGAACGTGATGATAATCGAGTTCGGAAAATCGCAGAATAATTTGAACGACGTCGAGCGCTTCTCAAAATATTGTTAGATATTCAGAAACCTTCGTCCTAGATAATTGTCGAAGGTATGCAAGGAGTCCTAGGAATCGCGTTACCTTCAGTTAAGATAATCGAAAACGGCAAATGCAATTAATTAAGACTCGATTGCACGTTTGTACGCTAAGTAACGTTGCCTAATGGGCGAAATCATTAGCGCCACGAAACAAAGGTCGGCCATGCTCCATCTCCGTGGTTGGTAGACGGCATCCCTCTTCCATTCCTCCTCTTCCTCTTCCTCTTTCTCCGCTATTACCTCGGCCTCTGACAGAAACGCTATTCGTTTAAGATGGAATGCGTTCCCATTTAGACTTCTATTTAATTAGATTGCGAAGCTTCATCTCTCGATGAAATCGCAACTCTATCATTTTTCATCGAATTCAATGATATGCGGAGTGGCAAAAAAGATTTCACGATCGTTTCAGAAAATACAAATATCCTTTTGTGAGAAACGATCGATACGATGAAATTTCTAGATAAATATGTTTTCTATAGGTTATATTATATCATTATCACGTATTTAAATCATCGCAAAATAAATAAATAGCATATGGTAGATTATGTTATTTCGTTTATTTCTTTCGAAAATAGATATTTAAATTCACTACCTTTGATATCTTTCAATTATACCGATAAATAAATAATTCCTTGACAGATTGTCTATCGTTCATATTCATGCATAGGAATGCCTAGAAGTAGCGTGAAAATTCTCTGATATAATAAAGGTTGAATCCTATGGGAACTCTTGGCAGATTACGCCTTCATCGTTTCGAGAGGTACGTAAAGTCTTTTACGATCTGCCGCTTCGGCACGCGCACTCGAGAACTTATCCAGAACCCTCGGCACCTCTTCGATTACAGCATCCTCAACTTCACTGTTTCTTACGGCTTTTTTAGTTCCTTCTAAAGAAAACCACGGTTCTCTTCTCTTTTTTTTTTCTTTTTCCCTTCTCTCATTCTCTTCTTATATAATATAGATATCGATCATAAATGGCGAAAGCAATACCTCATTTCTCTTTATTTTCACCTAACAAATATCGTTAACGAACGATTTTTTCTTATAAACGAACAAACTCGTAATATCTATTTGTTATGACGCGATTATTTTTTATTTCTATATGTAAAAAAGCAAAAGATTATTTTCAACTACCATAATGAATTCCCTAACTTATCGAAAATCGATTTTTTTGGCATCTATTTAATATATATGATACACGTAGACAGAAGTTGAGAAAGGGACAATCGATTAAATACATCACGATATTAACGTATAAAGTAATGAAAGAATTTTTTCAAGCAGTAGCAGTAATAGTAATAGTAATAGCAGTGGTAATTGTAGTAGTAGTAACGGAGAAAACTTGTTACGCTCGGGAATCAGCAAAATGGAGAAAGAAAAGTGAGAGGGCGAGAGGGAGCGAGGCAATAGCAATAAAAGGATCTTTTGTACGAATTGGGTCGATTCACAAAGAGTTCGCCTCTACCGGGACTGCTAACTGAATTAGCCCGGACCTTGGGGTGCCATAAATTTCGCATCGACATGCGGCAAGAACAGTCCCGACACTCCTGGGAAAGCCAATTAAGGAGCATGGTAACTTGGGTTTATGGACTTAGAGTGGATTCCTGTTGGAATACATTAACTGAGTCATATCTTACGAGTATCTTCTTTATTTTTCAACATGTAATCACGCAAAAACGTAATCGAAGTCTCTTCAAATTATTCAAATTCAATTCACGAATGTCCTCCATTGTTTCTCTCTTACTCTCCCTCTTCCTTTTCCTCTCTCTCTCTCTCTCTCTCTCTCTCTCTCTCTCTCTCTCTCTCTGAGTTCATAAAATGAACAACTTTTATCGATCTCCACAGTATAAATACCGATAACGCATTTGGTTTAGCATTGATCTGAGTTTTTGTTTTGCTCCTACGTATCATTAAGCGCTGGATTGATCGAGGACTAGAAATTCTTTTTTTTTTTTCTTTTGTTTTAGATCCGATATGATCTAGATCCGGTACGGAGAATATAAGTGTCTACGTAGAAAACGAACAAGGATTATAAATCATATCTTTCGAAATTTTTAAACTAATAGATCTAATTACACGCATATACAGGTATACGCGTTGAACGTAGCTCGATTAATAAGCAATTTCAATGGTTATACGTCGATTAGACGGTCATACGTTATAATATTGATTTCATTTGATAGATAATTTTCTCCGTGCTTTTTTTAGATCAACTTAATTCTTATTACTCGTTAAATTGTTATGGTTGTATATTCGAATGCGAACTTTACGTTAGGTATTACTTCCCTGGGATGCTTTCAATGATGATTGATCCCACATGAAAGGTATGGAGAAAACAAAAAAAGGGGAGAGATAGAAAAAAATCGAGAGAAAGAGAAGGAGAGAGAGAGAGAGAGAGAGAGTGAGAGAGAGAGAGAGAGACATGACTAGAGTCGCTTTTAACTTATTAATCTTTTGCGGTCCATGCTATTTCTTTGGCACCATAGTTCACTTTCGTTTGATATTTTAGCATAAGTTAAAGTTATTTTGAAATATCAATATTATTCTTCTGATAATTGTTATTTTAATTAATAGAGTATTACGACATATTATTCTAAAGGATCAATACAAGGTCTCGATGAAAAGAAATGATGAATAGAAAGGCGCGAAAAGGCTCGATCGGTGTGTCCACAAGAGTCGAGGGCACCGGATTGGTCTAGCTTGGTCCAACGACCCGGACATCCGTCGCTTTGGAACTTGGTCCACCGTTAAATATGGCAGCCGATGGGCCGAGCGACTAATGTGATTGCTGGCAGACTGTTAGAGGACGCTAAAAGCACCGTGTCGTAAACTCTACGTTCCGCGTTACGGTAGGAGAGAGAGAGAGAGAGAAAGAGAGAGAGAGAGAGAGAGAGAGAGAGAGAAATAGAGAGAGACAGAGATAGAAGAGATGGCTAGATAGAGAGAGCTTGTCGTACACAGACGCGCATATCTATTGGTTGCCTGGTGACCAAAGTTCCTCTTCTATTGCACGAACGAGTCCGCGTTGATGTTCCTAATCGAATTTTCAACAAAGTTATTTTATAAGAGATATTTCTTTTTCTTTTTACTTTTTTGTTTGTTTTTTGTTTCTTGTTATTTTTTCTTTTCTTTTTTTTTTTTTTCTTTTTTTGTTTAATAAATCTCCAAATAACACGTAAAAGGAATTAAAATGTAAATATATCAATTATTGATTTTCTAAATTCTTTAATTCGAATAAATCTCTATATAACATTATAAACGTTGTTACTTGTTTGATTATATTATTTATTTAAATAATTGGAAAATGAAATCTATTTAATTAATTAATTGAACAAATATGTGATATGATAAAATATGACGAATATCTTATATTTCCATTTCTATTACGTTCTATTTTCCTACTTTGCTGATAAGAAATTAATCGCAGTATTGGATGCACGGAGAAGGCTAGTCATGAGTAATGATGTTCGTCGCTTAGGAATTCAATGAAGTTTCCATGATCGGTCCTCCGGTGCTCCTAAAGCTTCCGCGTTTCCGATCAGCAAAGGTTTCGTCCTACTTTGTGACCGGGCAATCTCAAATTGATCGCGTTAGCAGTACATCGAGAGTCCGTTTCCAGAGGAAGGTATGAACAGTTGGGTTTGATATCGACGTGTAACGTCAACGAGTTGACATGTACACGTTGTCCGAACAGTGACACTTGCTTCCGCACAACGTTTCGTACGTTTTGTCATGGGAAGTTAACGATAACGGGTAACTCGAATTTTACTCGGTAGTCGAAAAACTATATTTTGGATAAAAGTATTAGTATATATATATGTATATATATATATATATATGTTATTTAATATTTATAATATTCAATTTTAATTCATTGAATTTATTGAATTTCCAATTTTAAAAATTTTTTTTTTCTCATTATCTTTCTTTATATATATATATATATATATATATATATATATATATATATATAAAAGAAAATTATATATATATATATATATATATTATATGTAATTATGATAATAGTCATTGTGAAATTAAAACAGCGATTCAATATTGGAATATATCAAAATCGATCGTAAATATTTAAATTTAATTATAACGCAAAGCTATTCGATAAAAATCTAAAATGCGAACTCTTGGAACTTTGCGATATTGATCTTGGAGAAAGGCTTAGGAATCAATATAAGTATACGTAGATGTACCGGGTGGCAGGCGCGATAAGAAAGAAGGGAAGATCTTGGCGGCTCCCTTTTGCTCGAAAGTTTCTTTTTTTATCGCTTAATATCAAGGGTGAATTTACGAAATTTTAACTTAATCAGAATTTAAAAGTCATGCCATCTCATTTTCGAAGCACTATTTCTCTTTTTCTTCACGTTTTTTCTTTTTTCTCTTTCATAATTTCGCTCAACCTTTTCCATCTTGTTTCGTATTAATAAATCGCTTTTTATTCTTAGCTTTCTTCTCGTTAATAACCTCTAATTTTATGAAGTGCGAAAGAGAGAGAGAGAGAGAGAGAGAGAGAGAGAGAGAGAGAGAGAGAGAGAGAGAGAGAGGAAGGGAGATAAAAAGAAATGTAAATAATTCGTGAACAACACTGAAAACGTTCGATTTTTATCGTTTTAATTTAAATCTCTTATTTTATTGTGTTATATTTATATTTGTTAAAAAAAAATGAATATTTGAAATTGGATGTACTTAAAACGATCATGTAAATATATACGCGAATATACATAATGTAGGATCGAAATGAATTTACCGTAGAATCAAAACTGCGCAAGTTAGATCTCTCGCAAATGTAATCGTAACATGGAAAATGGAGCGTAAACCAAATTACAAGTGCAATCGCACGTAGAGCTCATTTCCCAGCAATTGCGCCATCGAAGGGCAAACGAGCTCGCATAAATCGCCTTTGCTTTTCATTCCCATTTTTTGTTCACTTTCCTCGTATTATGCAAAAATTTGTAATTGTATAAATCCTATGGAGAAATCGACGAACGACAAGTCAGAGTCCGACTGCTTTTCTGGCATACCGAACGTTTATAATAAATTCGCATCGACGTTAAACGAAGAGAATCGTTTGGATATTTCAACTATATTTTCCTACCAAGTTCTCAAATGAACATATGAAGCTAAAAGCTGGGAGCACGACAACAGGGAGAGAGAGAGAGAGAGAGAGAGAGAGAGAGAGAGACCCAGTGAATATTATTAATCAAATGAAATATGCCATATGCCGGATCGCACGCGCATATCCGATCGAATAAATCGAACTCGGTTAAACGCGGCATAAATAATTATTTAACGAGCCCTGTGATACGGCATACAATCGAAAGATTGAAATTAAATACATCGAAAATTAAATGATGCAAGACGATTACGACCACTGTAATCCATTTAATGACTCGCGAGTATCGAAGAGAGTTAGAGAGTTGACATTGGAATCGAGTTTAGAGATTAGACCCGTATAGTGAGTACTTCCCAAAAAGTTGACTTCGTATGATCGCATAAAGCCAATTTGGTCTTCCGATTGCATATGCAAACAGTCGCGTAAATAGAATCCTTGAAATTTCCTAAAAGTAGTAGTAGATGAAAAGGAAACGAGAGGGAAAAACTTTTGCGTGATATTTCGCACGGTACGTTTTCATATATAGGTACGCGATGTTGCATAATATCGCGAAGGAGGTTATGCGGGCACCAAGTGGCATTGTGAATTCTTACCATGGACCAAATGTTTGCTCTCTTATACCCGCGTTTTTCTCTTGCCTCTCTATTTCGGACCTTTGCCCTTTCTCTCTCTCTCTCTCTCTCTCTCTCTCTCTCTCTCTCTCTCTTTTACTCCTTTCATTCTCGGTCTTTGCAAAATACAAAAGAGAAAGAGAAATGTTAACTATTACGTGCCATGGTAAAATCGGTAGTCCTATTTGCAAACGGCATATTGACTTTGGCGGAAGTTCGAGGGAATGAGTATACAGTGTTGGGTCACATTATAACATTATAACACCGAGCGTATGTTTCTTGAAACGAATGTACGAGAAACTTTGGAACGTCCAGTGTCAGGCGTAAGTACTTTAATAAAATATCTTGTCGCCGAATGATTTAAGATAGCACGATGGAATATTAGCACAGAACAAGTACAATGCTAAACCACACAGAGAAAAATCAATCGTTGGCAAGTAGAACACGTGACACCTTGATATTTGATTATGCGTATGCAATAATGATTTCTTTTAATTAATAAAACGTCAAATATGAAATCAGAAAGCTTATCGAGGATAATGATTTATTTTTAGAAAAAAAAAAAAAAAAAAATAATAAAAATAAAAATAAACATAAAAAAAAAAGAAAAAACAAATATCACACATGATAAGTTTCTTTTTTTTCAAAATGAATAATAATGACGATCTTTTTAACGCGTGCGAACCATTATTAATATACACTTGCATTTAATCGATTAATTGAAAATCACGTATTTCAAGGATCATTTTTAAACGATCTCCTCAACGATTATTTTCGCCGATCATAATTATGTCGATCCGTCGATGATTTAGAGACGGAACAAGTGTTACTTCGTTTTTTTTTACACGATAAAGGAAACGCTTTCGTAGGATTTGGAACAGTCACATGATTGTAACTCGTAGATTGGACGTGCGTGAAATACAAACTCGGATCGCTTGAGAATGTTCTCTCACGGAGAAACTCGTCGTACAACGAGATTCGAGAATATATGCGCATACCATCTTGGTTTTGCTCGAGAAGAGCAAAGAAGTATGGTGTGTCTATGTGTATGCGTGTATGCATTCTCTCTCTCTCTCTTTCTCTCTCTCTCTCTTTCTTTCTCTCTTTCTTTCTCTTCATTTTTTGAAGAAAAAGGACACGGAATGGAAAGTAGATCTCTTCGAAGACTAAAAATGCAGCGTCGTCGCAAGATATATCCATGGATTTCATAGAGACACTCTTTTAACACCGACAAGCAATTCGAGGGGTGTCGGTGTGTGACTGCACCCATAAATTCGCCGATAATGATCGCAGTACGTCTGTGTCCATGGGATCTACGGTGCGCTATGGGAGCCATAACTTATCCAACACCGTATAGATTGTGCCTGCTTTTCCCGTATATATATGTATACGACTGTACGTATGCCGTATTGAAGTACGTCGTTAATGTACTCGTATATGCAAGCTATCGATAGAGAACACAGAACGAATCTAACCACAATAGATTTATGAAACGGAAGCAAATTCGTGAAGCCACATAGTATATATTCTGCTATGTATCAAGATCCTCGTAATCGTTGTAGTTCTATTCCTAGATCAATCTTAAGGAAAAGAAGATCGTCCTTCGATTCCAATGATGATCGAGATATCTTCCTTTGCTAGTTTTTTTTTTCTTTGCGTCATTACGAACAAAGATTTTACAATTTTATTTTGATCATAGAATATGACAGATATTGTATGAAGCAACAATGTTTATATACGTATTCTTTATATTACATATTGTCTGTAAAACAAAATTGAATTACTACGGAATATGTTTATATAAAAAAGATAAATAAGAAAATAACATCTAATGTATTGTCGTTTTTTGAAATATGTTACGATATATTTTTAGAGTATGTTAGCGTAGACGTTTAGTCATGGAGACGTCGTGAAGTCTGATGAAGAACATTTCAGAGAGCAAATCGACAAAGTAGCTTCGAGGTAGACGTCCTTTCAGGATTAAGGGATTTCTGCGTTCACATCGCCGTAAATGGGTCGACGATCGACGAGCTGGATGGACGAAAAGAGAGAGGGAGAGAGAGAGAGAGACTATTGGCGATTTTGGCACATAGCCAGAGCGTGGCAAATGCAAATTTAATTAACCAGAAAGCAGAAGATAACGTCACGTTTTTCGATTCAAAAACGCGACGAGCTCTCGATAGGACGTACGATTCTTCTCGATGGGGGTTCATTCATTCTCACTCGGCTCATCGATTAAGATCCTTAAGTTTTGACAGATTCGACTAACCAGAAAATACGTATAAATCATTTATAGAAAAGAGGGAGATATATTGAATGAACTAATAACAATGTAATTTGATTGTCTCGTTCGATTACCTATAAAAAGTTTCATTCGATAATTCGATCAATCGGAAATAATTCGAAATCGATTAGTTGGCTTTTGTTCGTTCGAAATAATCCCTTTTATTTTATTTCATTTTATTTTATTTTATTTTATTTTATTTTATTTTAATTTAATTTTTTACTTGTTTTTTTTTTTTTTATTTTCGATTAATGGCAAAGTCGTTATTATTATCGCTCGAAATTATTTTCGAATTTTGAGAATTTGGGCTGATTTTTACACGTTTATGCGTGTAAATCGGCGCATCTTTCTTTTTCTTTTCTTTTTTTTTTGTTTCGACCATGAAAAACATTCTATTCTTCGAAACGACGTCGTTCCGAGACGGTGAGATTCTAAGAAGTTTTAAAAGACGCACGATCGCATTGGTCGTTACCGGCGTTTTATCGATTCGCGCGAGCTAACGAAATCTTGAAAATGGACGCGAAAGAAAATGCGAGATGACGTGGGCGTTACTTGATGGCCCGTATCCCAAGTTAATTACGTCTCGTACCTATCCCCCTTCCCTACCCTCTCACTATTTTAAGTATTTTCCTTGCTTTTCCCATGTAATACCCATTTCTCCCGAGCTTTTTTTTCGGATTGACTTGCATCGTTAAAGATTTTACGTCCTCGCATGTTTTCCTCCTTAACGAAAGGAAGGAAACCACGAATGGAGGACGCTATCCTTCTACGTCATCATTCTTCTCAGTCGTAATTAAGTCTTGTCGCAGTGGTATGCTTTCCGTTTCATAAAAAAATTCTAAAGGGACAACAAAAAAAAGAAAAAGAAGAAAAAAAGAAAAAAGAAGAAGAAGAAGCAAAAGAAAAGAATATATCATTTGGAAAACTTTATCGTCTTCGTTATTCGTTCTTTCGTTAATTTCACGAAATCGATAATATCAAAGTCGACACAATTATCATAAATGGAATTAGTTAACACGACGATAATTGTAATCATCAGGAGACTCTTAATGATCATATTCAGTTGTCCCATAATCATAGACGGGATTTAACTTACATCACGTCGAGAGAAAGGTCTAACCAATTAAACTGTCTTAGATGTTAAGATGATATATTTCCATCGATGCTGACTCACTCCAAGGGAGAGTCTTACAAACGATATATCCCCGTTATAACTATATAAGCCTTTATAGTGAAGGATATTAATGTGCAAGACGTTTCCTTTGTCAGTGATAACCCTAAGATTGTATCCGATTTAAATGTCGTTCTATCAAGGAATTCAGATTGTATTTCGAGATCTAAATCTTAATATACAAAATAATAATTATTTCTATTGCTTTTTCTCAATTATAAATACGATATAAACTTTCTTTCGTTTTCGTTTTTTTTTTTTTTCTAAAAAAATTCTCGCCATGTTAAAATAAGGCTCAAATGATTTCCTTTATTTTTTGTTCGTTTGTTTTTCTTTTATTTGCCATTTATCAGGTAAATTTCAATTATATACTCGTTAGTATATACTTAGATACTTTTTTAACCTATTAATTTTGTACTCTGTTTTACGGGTAGTCCAAGATTATAAGGAAATTGAAAGAGTAGAGCCAACGTGGTATCGTCCTTGATATTTTCTCGCTAAAGAAAAGTAGATTACTGGCGTGTCCCTTAAAGCTACAAGAAGTCATTAGATAGCGCGTCCGAAGCGGCGACGTATAACAGATTTTTCAGGCTCTAGAACCCTAGCAAACGATATCGCGTCTCTATCTGGCTGATTGCCAAATTGAAAATTAAATCTAAACAGGATCGAAAACTACCGGGTCGTAAGTCTCCCGTGAGACACGCGAGAATATTTCGACTTTGTCATTGGCTTTCTCTTTCTTTTTTTTTTTTCTTTGCAGATTCCTTTTTTTCTTTTTTCTTTTCTTTTTCTTTCGTTTCTTGTCTTTTTTTTTTTTTTTTTTGTTTAAGAGGTACGTTACGAACTACGTTCGGCCGTAATTCGTGTGTATATCCTTACGAACCCTTCGTGTAAATTTATTTCTGGAATATGGAATAGTATTATGGAAAAGTCCAACCTCGGTTATTTATGGTTACGAGGAAAACGTGTCCTCGACCGTAACAGAACGCAGAACGCGTCGCGTGCCATAAGAAAAGAGGATAATAAAAGTGCTCGAGCCTAAGAGTGGATAATAAAAAAGTCACGGGCTTTGTTTTACCTTCGACGGTAAAGGCGTACGAGGAAAGAGTAGACCACCATTAGAATCGTGGCACGGATTTCTATGGTATACGAGTTCGTTTTCTTGGAAATGAGCCCATTTAGTCAGAATTTCCTTGGTTATTAACAATTACGATGATAGCTAATAAAGTATAAGAATTATTCATTATTTTTAAACAATTCTTTGCGCCGTTCGGTACTTTGTTCTTTGATCTTTGAGATATTTTTACTTTTGTAATAGATTAAAAAAATACCTATCCATTCAGTTCGCACAAAAAATTTATATAATGGAAGCGTAGACTAACAGATGAAAAGTGAACCATCATGGGAATATGGTACAATGACGGTTTATCTTTGATTTTGTCGGAGTAACACGCATGGTAAATTTAAAAAACTACCATTGCTGACGCATGTCGGTATAACTGATAAAATACAAAATGTTACCTCACCAATTAGCAAACATCCATTTATAAACTATAAACGCAACCCTTCGTTATTCACCGTGCAATCACGTTAACAAGTAAACATATAGGTATTATAGATGATACCGTGATGATATCTTTTTACTGACTATTTAGTCATTTTCTTTTTGATTTCAACGCACGACCTTTTCGATCTCCGTTTGTGGTCCCTATTTATTTCGTTGGGAATTCGATCAGATATCAGTGAAAAGCATGTAATATCGTGCTCCGCGTCGAAGCAACTTTAATTAATAATTCAAAACGCTCGAACGCACGATTATTGTCCGATGAACTTTCAATGGAATAGGTCAATCGTTGTCCAACCGAATTCAAGTGCAACCCCATTTTCCGATCAATATTTAAAGATGCGATGTTAACTAATCGTTTCAACGAAAGGGTTGTATAATTCAAAGTTTGATCCATTAGAAAATGTAATTTTCATGACTATTCGAAACTCACCTCTTATAGCTTATAAATATTTTCAATGAGATAAACGTTATAGAATTTTCTCATTTAATTAAATAGCAATTACTTAAATTAATAATACACTAGATAATTCTGCTTTCGTACAATCATGTTACATTAATTCACTTACACTACGTTATTAAATCACTTAATTTAATTGTCAGTCAAGAAAAGAAGAACCCTTATGACGATCAAAGGAGACTCGGACTCTTTTCGCTTTTGTTTGATGATAATTTAGTAAAATCAGAGAAGTCAAATTGGTCCTATAAAAGTTCTAATCGCAGTTTTCATTCATTCATTCTCACACTTTTCAAAAAGTTTCTGCTTTAAGAACGACGTTTTCAGAATCTCGAGTCATTTCAGTGATTTATGATTTAGTCGTTCCGTTCTAGAGGAAGTCTTGTTTCGATTAAATACTTCATTCGAGTCAATGAAAAATAAAAAAAAAAAAAAAAAAATAAAATTATTTACCAATTAATTTTTACAAATATTACAATCTGAATGATATTTGAATTACAAACTGATTTCTATTAATATATTATATATTTTTTCCTCTTGTTGCAGGTAAGTCGGACAGATGTATCAATCAATCGAAACTTTATGGAAGAAAATGGTATTCAGGTATTTGCGTGATCCAATTACAAATTAATTCTCATTCGTTAGCAATGTAACGTGAAAAGTAATTCAGAATTAATGTAAGCTATAAAGCTATAAAGAGGATAAATCACATGTTATTATAAATTCCAAATACGACATAAAAGTGATTCGTATTTATTTAATGAGAGAGAAAAAAATATTTTCTTTCTTTTTTTTTCTCCCTTTTTTTTTTCTTCTTTTCCTTCTTTTTTCTACGTCACGCTGTAATACTTCCATTTTAATTGTTACAAAACATTTTCATATTTTCCTCGTTGCAACAAGTTTGCCGTCGTAGAAATTTGTTATCGATCGGTTACGCGAGAATATCGTCTTTGAAAAACAATGGGCATCGTCGTTGGCTATTAATTCAGCTAGAAAATACTTGCTATGATTTCTCCTGGGATCATTCTCGAGCTGCGGACACACATCCGTAATGTTCCTTAGAAGCGCGAGAGAAATCCCGTGAGTGAATCAACGCGATATAGTACCTTCTCTCGCTTTTCCTTCGGTATTTAATTTATCGTGACTCTTCTACTACCAAGGAATCCAAGCGTCGTTTATTCGATGACGCACGAACGAGCACGAAATCGTGCTCTTGAAAAGCCCTATTTCTTCTGCCTTCATCACTTTTCGTTATCTTAAAGATTAAAGAGAGAGAGAGAGAGAGAGAGAAAGAAAAGAAAAAGAGCAGAAAGAAATGAAATTTAAATTCAAAATTTAATACGTTCACGTTGATATCTTTTCTGTATCGTGCTGTACCTTTTCCTTGCGTTTCGCTTGCGGAAGATTCGAGGAAAAAATTTTAAAATGATAAGATTTGTTCAACCTCGGAATTAAATGAAAATATCGTAGAAAAAGTATTACGTGAATTTCGAAATGTTTGGTATTAAAGGGCAGACACATTCGTATAATACCGTGACTAAGGTTTCACATCTGATTACTCGTATGGAAAATTAAAGAGAGAATGAAGAGGATGGAAGGGCACAGGTTAGGATGACTTTTACGCAGGTGGAAAATTACGAGGAGAGTTAGTTTGGCACACGGATTGAGGATGAAATTCGTACGGGCGTTGTCGGTTATGGCGCCGATTCGTCGTCGCTCGCCGGCGGGTTGCGATAATTGGCCGGTGATCCGAAGCCACCGATATCGCGGATGTTAACTCCACGTTAATGCGATTTCGCAACCGTATGACCGATCGTGGCCCTGCAAAATCGCGTTCACCCTTCTGTCGAATGGCGGTAATGATTTTCGCTTGTGTACCATCGATGTGTTCGAACTAATCGAAAAGTCTAAGCGGTTTGTTACTTATACATATTTTTTTCTTCTTTCTCTCTGTCTCTCTCTCTCTCTCTCTCTCTCTCTCCTTGTTTTCTTTTTTTTTTTCTTTACTTTTCTTTTATTTTTTTTTTTTTTGTTCTTTTTTTCTAGATAAATTTATCGAAACGATCGGTTTTGCCATCGATCAAAGTCGAATAGTCTCTTTCGTTTTCAATTTTTCATTACTATAAAATTACTAAAGCGTAAACGATGATGTAATGTGTCTCCTTTTAATTTTTCATAGAATCGATATAAATCACGTTTGAAAACAATTGTCATTCGCAACTAGGTCGCAATAAAGTGTACGCACGTTAAAGATGAGACACTTTCGGAAATTCGATAAAAGAAAAATTCTATAAGCGCGTTATCGCGACGGACGGAGACGGTACCTACCTACCTATCTATCTATCTATCTACCTACCTACCTATTTCGAGCGTCTCCTTCAGTTCCTCTTGCACTTTCATAGTCGTCGTCGGCGAATTAATGCGCTTCGAGAAAGTAGGCTAGCCCAATATCGTTAAGCCGCTTTTAAATCCAATGGAATTACCAGGCGTTCATTCGAAACGAGTTTCTTCTCCTCCTCCTCTTGCTCTTCTTCGTTAAGAGCATAACAAAATAAGCTTTTGAAACGTCTTTACGGTACCACCAACGTGGGACGTTCCTGCCATCACGGTAATTCGACAAACTTTGTCGTTCGTTTTTCTTTTTTTTTTCTTTTTCATTTCTTTTTTTTTTTTTCTTTTTACTCTTTTACTTTTTCTTTTATCGATTTATCAGTTTTACCTAAGGATAATATCGTATTACGTGTCATTCGATCCGAGAAAGTTCTCCCGTAGAAGACAAAAATTCGTATGAACGTTAAAAATTTATTGGGAAATTCATTATGTCACAATGGCCAACACGATCTTTGACTGTCGACGTTAATTATACTTAGATACCAACCAACGATTATAATCTCGACGTGAACGATTCTAAAGGGCTAAAAAAGATTAATATCTTTACGTTACGTCCTTTCTAACGTCAATCGTAAAAGTTCTTAAGCTCCGTGAACTTTACCGAATCTCGTTCCCTTCTCGTTCGTGTCTCGTGGATTCCCTTTGAGATCATAACTTCCTCGTGTTTTTGCATCTAGTAAAGAGAAACTTGTATAGCTTTGAAACGAACCTAAAGAAAAGATTAAACGCGAGTATCTTCGCACAATTTTCAACGCAGCGATATGCTCTCTCGTGGTTTTTGAAATTACTCTTCATAGAAAGAGAAAGGTAGAGAGAAAGAGAGAGAGAGAGAGAGAGAGAGAGAGAGAAAGAGAGAGAGAGAGAGAAAGAGAGTTATTCGTTTTCTCTGTTTTACTCTTTCCTTTTCTCTTGAACTCTCTCGTATATACCTTGTGTGTGTGTATGTATATATATATATATATATATATATAACGGAGGAACTCGATCAGGAGTCGCATGACACACGTGTGTAATTTCTTTGAAAAATCCAACTCTTCGATTAGAAATCCCTTTTGAACCTTCATTCTTTTGCTTTTTCTCTTTAAACGACGAAGAAAATAAAATGAAAGAAAAACAAGTTGTGAATTTTCAAGACGACAAACTATTTGTCCTCTGTAAAAGCGTTGTATTTCGATAATGCTTTATTAAAGAAACATGATTCTGAAAAAAATGTCAAAGAAATGTAATTGAAAAAGAAAAATTCCTTAGAAAAAGTAACTTAGACTTTTCTTATTGTTTGAGATCTGTATAAAATTATTATATGTTATACATATATAGATAATACGTATTGAAAGTAAGAAAAAAATGAATTTATATTGAAACCACGATTAACCATTTCCCTCTGTCAATCTAATCTCGATCTAATGAAGTAAGGTACGATTAGAAAGATCATCGACAAATTTTCACAATTTTATGATTCCAAATAAAGTTCTCTGTTAAAAATATTCCACGATGCACACGAATAGTATCACGATGCACACGAATTCAGTTATTCACTATTCAATATACTCTAACTCTGTCGGTATTATGGATTTTTCGAGGACGATAAATCTTTCTCTCCCTGTTGGTCGCGTGCGCGCTCGCGCATGCTCGTTCGCCCATTAATTCCTACCTTCTCTATCCTCAGTTATATTTCTCTCACTTTCACAAAATGTATTTTTGAGGCCAGGATAGCAGCACCAGCAATGGATGACGTTCGAGATGCTGTTACTGTTCCTTTTTTTTTTTCTTATCAAGTATCTATACCGTAAGATGAGCATGATTATATACATAAATTGTCGATACACACACACACACGCCGATATATATAGAATAAAATGTATTAACGTACTCTTGAAAATCGCATACGTGATTAATTCGACGGATGCAATTACAGTGTAATGTTGACACAGGTTTTCTTTCGAAGTTATATATATATATATATATATATATAGAATCTTTTATCTCATAGATTTTTTATCTCATAGATCATCGCGTTTTTTATATGCTCCGTATGCTTTCATATGTAATAACGTGTTTTCGAACGTTTTGATACACTTTTTCTTTTTTTTTAGAAAAAGAGAATAGCAAGGGGGTAAATTCGTTGTCTTACGGTTGGTTTCACTTTAAAAGTGTAGAGAAAAATCTAGGACCAATGGAAAATTTGAATAACGTATTTGAAAACCTTATAACGTGAGAGAAAATAAAGAGCTTACTTCGATATTTTTACTCTGGAATGTGAAACTAGGGTGCATAGGGTAACATGGGGGTTCAGAGCGAAAACGACGTGCTGTTCGGT
The DNA here is from genome assembly GCF_910589235.1 of Vespa crabro. Classification (NCBI taxonomy): domain Eukaryota; kingdom Metazoa; phylum Arthropoda; class Insecta; order Hymenoptera; family Vespidae; genus Vespa; species Vespa crabro. The sequence continues at coordinate 17,246,492 of NC_060956.1, read as the reverse complement.
GGTCGGCAAGGAACGCGCGTAATTTCACACTTCGCCAGCCGGTAATTCGTTCCGAATTCAAATCGATTTTTCTTCACTCGTTTTCGCGCTGTTCCACAAATCATAAATCAAAGATTGGTGTATTAGTAATTTAATGGCGTTTGATTTGCCGTCAGGATCGGAGGAATGCGCGCGACGAATCGTTTTTTTTTTCTTTTTTCTTTTTTTTTTCTTTACTTTCTCTTTGCTTTGATTTTGTATAATTTCTTAGAATTTTGTTATTGATAAAACAAGCAAGCTGAGTGAATCACTGGAGAACATACGGTATAGATGGCTTACTGTTCTCCGAGATACCTAACAGAATATATGTATACTCGCATACGTACATAAATACGTAGATACGTGCAAGCGACTTGATTCTCTAGCGTCCCGAGAGTCAACGTAGCGGTAACAGTAATGCCTACAAGCTATTATTATGCGTTTGTTATGTTAATGACTCGCATGACGGCTCCGTCGTCCACAGAGGTCAACCATTCTATCCACTCCTCGCTCTTGAATGCTGTTCCAGGTCTCTGTTTCTCGTTGTTGCTTCTCTTCTCCGTTAACTTCGACCTTCTCGCTGGTGTGTCTCCGATGACTTGTTTTCTTCCATATGGAACCTGTAATAATGAATAACGAGAATAATAATTAATTGATGTTTACATTATTAAAAAATTAACGTACGACATCGTCGAACGCGAGTTTTCTCTTAAATAATTAAACGACTAATCGCAAAAGTAAACTTGTGTCCCCGTTTCCAACTCTATCATCGGATTAATAAACAACAAGTTTAATTAATGATAAACAACGTGTTCTTTTATCTGTAAAGAGATAACGTTAATATGTAGGACTCATAGGATTCGCGATTAAAAACAAAAAAGAGAGGATGAGAGAAAAAAGAAAACAGTGGAAAAAAGCTTGATATCATTTTTTTAAACGAATCCCACGCGTAGCCCTCTCATCTGTTTGCATTTCGCTAAATCAACGAGAGACCGACCGACTGAGAAGGATTTGAGAGGGCGGAAGATTAAAAGAATTATCACGCATCCTCGTAATTGCTCTAATTTCTGACCTTCTTCTTTTACCCCTGGCAAGAGCTAGGACGAAAATAAAAAAGGGATGATAAAAAGAAGGTTGAAGCGTCCGAGTTGACGGGCCAACCTTTACGCTCACGAACGTAAATCATTTCTTGTAAACGTGACAGAAGGAAAAAGATAGCCGTATTTTCTTTCCCATTATTATTTAACACAGATTATTTAATAAGGGAGGATTTCAAAATCCGGATTATCCTTTTAAATCCATTCGTTTCGATTGTATTAATCATATTATTTATTATTTTGATGTTTTTGACGTTCTTTTAATTAAAGATTCATACCAATAACCTTTACAAGCAAATCGAAATTTGTGCAATTGATTGACGTACAAATATTCGTTCAATAAAAACTAATACGGGGGAAGCGCGCGCGCGCATTTGTTGACCGAAAACGTTCGTTTGAATTTAATAGATCGTTTTAACTTTAACACGCTGACAAATCTATGTGGCCTTTGTTTATTTGAAATTTTCTTTCTTTTGCAAATTAGAACATTGATTTTCAAATAAATATACATATGTATCTTCGTTCCTAGAAAAGGATCTCAAGGAAAATATTTTCAATTTCAAAAAACTGTGGAAAATTGATTTACACAATCTAAATAAAAACGATTAACGTTTCTATGCATATCGTAAATTGAGAAAATATGTAATGGCATAACTCTACGTACAATACGTATCCGTGAAATACTATAAACGAGTTTGATAAATGTAAAGATATACAAAGTTTTACCGCGTTTTATAAAAACCATCGCGTTAAACCTGTTTCTCGAAGCTGCTGTCTCGGGGGATTCGTCGTAAAAATCATTCTACCTTTTATTTTCGTAACAATTCTACGGCATTAATGTAGATGTTTCTTTGCTCGCGTAAGTACGCTCTATACGATTTTATACTCGCCCATCTCGTCAGAAGTACAAATTAAATAGGAAAATAAAGTTCGATATTGTTCGATGTTTCTTGCGACATCAAATAAATAAATAAATAAACAAGTTAATTCTATTCTCTCGAATTGAAATTATTTATAATCAAAAAAAAAAAAAAAAAAGAAGAAGAAAAAAGGAAAAGAAAAAAAAAGTAACATTATCGTAAAGTCCCTCGATAAATGATAATAACGCCACGATAATAAATAAAATCATTGACTATAGGATTGATTATAGGAAAAAAATTATATCATATAGTTTATATATATATATATATATATATATACGAAAAGTAAAGTGTTTTGTGTTTCGTGGGAGAAAAATGTAACATAGGTAACGGAATGAACGCATACGTTTCGCGTACATTAATTGGATATGGCAAACTCGAGGGGTGGGCGAGGTGGGCGGTAATTAGAAGAATTTAAAGTAAACACATGGAAAAATATTCTAATGACAAGCGTTAGCGACACTCGTCGCTCTGACGAGGCTGGTAAGGTGGTACATAGAAGAGAGATGCTGGCGAGCTAACGAATAAAAAGGGAGAGAGAGAGAGAGAGAGAGAGAAAGAGAGAGAGAGAGAGAGAGAGAGAGAGAGAGAGAAAGAGAATGGCGAGGTTATACGCGCGCAGGAGCGTAACGCAGGCGCGATCGGGCCACAGCCCCGTTGCCGAGGGTGGCACCTCGCAGAAGAACCTCGCGAATGCTTTAGTACCGTCTCGTTCTCGTACAAGGGAAACCGGAAATGTTTCGACCCTCGCCCTCCGTACTGGCGGGAAAATAAAGTGCGAGTTTATCTGAAGTCGTCGCGAGTGCTTCCGAGCGAGTTCGTTAACTTCTCCTATATTTGGTGTGTTCTTTTACTTCTTCTTTTTTTTTCTTCCCTTCTTTCTTTTTTACTTCCTCCTTGACGATTCCAACCGTGATTTGTCGACGTGAAGTAAGAAAAGCGAGAAACGAACTTTCCTCATCGTACCTTTTTTTTTTCATTCTACTTGTACTTTTCTCGAACAAGCTAGGATCGTTGTTGGTTCGATAAAAAAGAAAGAAAGAAAGAGAAAAAGAATAAAGTAAAGAGGAGAAAAGGAAAAAAAGAGAAGAGAAAAGAAATAGGGGAAAGGAAGAAGTACAAGAAAGAAGAAAAAAAATAGGAAGGGAGGAAGTAAGGAAGTGGGAATCGTTCCTTCGAGTGTCAGGCCACGTTCATCGTCGGTGAAACTACACGTGTGTTACGTGAATTTTGTCGTGAAAGAGTTTATTGGAAGTTTCGAGGAAGAATCGGATAGTCGAAAAGTATCGACGTCCCTTCTACGATATCCGGAGCATCGAAGTTATTTCGCTGAAAGTTTTTCGGTGGAACGTGGAAAGAGGAAGAAACGAGAAAGCGAGAGCTTTGTCGAAGGTTGGTCCCAAACTGGGCTTGGGAATGAGATTAGCTTTTTATTCCAACGTAGACTCGATCGGGTCTCCCAGAGACGTCTACACCCTCTCTAAACCCTCCTCTAGTTCGAACGACGTTCGGCCTTTTCCGGGATCGTTGTGAAATACTACGTCCGTACATCGTACGCGAGATTTACGCTCCAAAGTTCAAAGGAACTTTAATGACGTTTCCGATCGTTCTCTCTCGAATGCTCCGACTTCTTGTCGATATGTGATTTCACTAAAAACCTCATTACTTGTTCGCTTTGAGACGGAAAAGGATCGGGACACGCGGTACGCGAAAGGATGCACATTTATTATTATTATTTCTTCAAAAAGGAAAATTTCTATTCGCGTTAAATGCAATTATAACTGGAAGCTAATTATACTTTTTAATGTAACTAGGTACTTGTTTTAATATTTTATAATAAAATTTCTTGATAAATTAATCCTTCAATGAAATTTCTTTAACAAAAAAGAATATAAATATAACGATGAAATCTTTGTTTCGACAATGAGATTGTAAATAACTTCATTCACCGATGTATTCACTCCACTACTTCAATGTTCTTTACGTATAACGTAACATGTATGTATATCGATTAAAGTATCGCGATTTTAAGATAATTTTACGAAGTATCGAATATCGAGAAGATGATCCTTATTTGTGAGAAAAACTAACTAAGTTAACACTACTTAGAGTTTCACAAGTGTTCTTTCATATCTTCAATTATCCTTTGAAGATTCTTCGAATTCTTTCGATACTATGCATCCTGTTGACGTTGTCTCTTTCATTGATGTTCTTCTATCAGATCAATATTTGAAATATTTTGGAAAGGATTTGAAATATTTCGAGTGATCCTGAGAAAATAAAAATTGATACGAGCCAAACTATTTTTCATTAATAATACCGTTTGTTGTTCGAACGAATTCTTTTCGAATTCATTCTATAACGATGGAACGTCAACGAAAAGTTAAAATTTCACAATTGTCGAAAATATTTTATTTCGACGAAACCTTTTTCCTCGATATCTTTCATCAAAGGTGAACGGCATGGGTGACGTTATGAGAACTATTAATCGTTCGATAAAAATCGCCATATCGCTAATTGGAAAGAATGAATTTCGATTTAATCCAAGAATAGAGCTATCATCGAATGATTGTTGGGATGGATGAATCTCTCATCTCGAGTTTGTCTCTAGTGAGTGGAAGTTCGAATGTGCGCGTTTCGTCTGAACCATTTCTCTTTCTCTTATCGTACCATTTGCGAACTCTGACAATTTTATTACTGTCCTTCTGTGAAATAGCACGACGAGGCTTGACAATTAAAGGTTTCCCTGGAGATGACAAGAACCATAATAAAAGGAGACGATAATATGTAAGATAGAAAGGCAAAGAGAGAAAGAGAGAGAGAGAGAGAGAGAGAGAGAGAGAGAAATGACGAAGGAGTTACGATAGCGAAACCGACGTAGACTTAATACCCGAACAAGGACTTCGAGAAATAAGGAGTTAGTCCTGTTTGAAATGCAGTCTGCGCCCGTTCAAGAACAAACCCCCCTGCTCTCTCCGACCTCCCTATTTCACTCCTCCTACTCGTCCACCTTCTTCCTATTCTTCCACTCTTTTCTCTGTTCTTTCGCTTCACCATCAAACTCTCGGGAGGACACAAAACGTGCACTTCGAAACACACTTTATCCTCCTGTTCTTCGAATCGTATTTATCTATTCCTTTTTCCCTCTCCCGTCATTCGCCTACTCCCTCCCAAGTATATCTTCTTTTACAACGTTTAGCCTATTTCCAACTCCTTCTCTAACAAGATTCATTTTAATGTTTTGTAATATTCGTACTCGTTACATCGTTCGATACCCTTCATTCTTTAACCTTTTATCCGTCGACAATGAAGTATTTCTTTTCTCCGATTTGCATGAATCGATAACGAGAAATTATTCTTCAAATCTGCGACGAAAAATTCTTCCAAGGGAAATATTTCTTCGCATTTCTCGTCTACTCTTGCTTCGTTGTCATAGTGTTATTACGAAGTAAAAATTTCCACTTTGGAAAGTTTCAATAGAAGTTATCGTACGTGAATCGTTAAAGGTGCCAAAGGACGAGGAATCGGAAGATAAAAAGAGAAGGTACTACTTGTCGGTGAGGTGACTCTTGAAAACGAGTTGTACGAAACTTTTGTCCACGGTCAAATATTTTACGGCGAAAAGATTTGAAAAGAGAAGCAAGGTCTTTTCCTCTCGCTATCATTCTTCGTCGAAAAGATAAAATGGGACAAGTAATCTTAGACGAAGGGAAGTGGGGAGAGAAGGGAGTTGCCGAGAAGATAGCACACGAATGCGTGGGAATGCACGCGTGTTAATGCTAATTTATTCAGAATCTCAGGTCGATCCGTGAATGTTAAACGAGCTTATAAAATGGACTTGACTTTATATACTTTATATATATATATATATATATATATATATATATATATATATATGTATCACTATCTAGCAAGACTTCGATCTGTCAGACAAATTGAAATTTTCAACGTGACACAACTGTGCCCCAATCTTGTAAATTGGAAACAAATCGTCGAACGAAACTTATTTTCTTACTTTTTTTTTCCTTTTCCCCTTATTCGCAAGATCAGTTGATTTTTCATCCGTGATCCGCGAGATAAATCTGAATACCGTACCCTTCGTGTTACCTTGATCGTTCTCGATATGAATATTTTTACTTTATTCGCGGTTTTCGATCGAACAATCTCACCCTCGACGATTTCAGATAATAAGAGAACGGAGATCTTTCAAAGTGAAATTTAGACGATTCCATGAATTTTATACGATCCGATCGATCCCATCCTATATATTTTCATTCGTTGATGAGCTTAAGAATCCATTCAAAGGAATTCAGGGGATATAATTTGTGAACTCTATCGTCCGATCAGTTATTTTTCTTTGCGCGGCTTTTTTTTCCCCATAGCGAGCGACGAGAAGGTAAAAAAAGGAATAAAGAAAAATATAATAAAAAAGAAAAACGCGCAAAACAAAAATATTCTCATAGACTTTCGTTTAGGAAAATCGTTATGCGTACCTATATATACGACATAGGTATAATCCATTTCGATAGTTTCCACCGAAGTAATATTTTTTTTTTCTTGAATCTAGTACACGTTCGATCGTTCATTCGTTCTCACGTTCGATTCGACGCTTTTAATCGATAAATCTTTCGATTATATCGGGATACACGAGAACGTTATCATATTTTACTTTCGCTTAATCTTCATGGCAATGAACCATTTTACGGGATGTATTATCAGGAATTCACCACATAACGACAGTATTATTTATCATCATACGGTTAGCGTATATGCGATATGCCTACCAACATTAAATTTAAATCTAAAAGTAACACGCATGTATGTCCGCCGTACACTTCCGCGGTAAATCATTGAAATTTCTAATGAATCCATTGATTTTAAAATAGTAAATTCGTGCGTTTGAAATTCCGTAGGTTCGTTAAAGTAAAAGATCACAGAATTCAACGTTTGAATTCGATTGCATTTCGATTAAAAAAGAGAATTAATCTCCGGTGATAATGATGTACCGCGTAAATTTTGCAATTTTTTAAACAAAAAGATGAAGCATAGAAAGAGAGAGAGAGAGAGAGAGAGAGAGAGAGAGAGAGAATGAGTATACAGCATAAAAATGATTGGTTCCAACATAAATCGACCATCGTCACGATTAAAACGTTGTAAAGATAATGATGAGCGTAAAAAAAAAAACAAGGAAGAAGAGAGAAAAAAATAGGAAAGAGAAATGAAAAAGGACAATTTTCAGTGACGGTTTACCGGGGAAATCGATCGTTAAATCCGCTGCGCAATTTTAATTAAAAATCCGAGCCAGCTACGTATCATACACGTTCCTTGTATCGCATCGACTCGTTGAAACATGGACGCCTTTAAAAACGAGCATGATGCATTCGAGATTTGCATTAGTCGCACAAACAAAACGTTATATGCGAATTCTTCATGATAAGAAAGAGGAAAAACTGTTTGGAACAGAAACATTGTATGTGTCTTCGTGTATTTGCGTATGTCTCTCCCTCTTCCTCTTCCTCTCTCTCTCTCTCTCTCTTTTTTGTTTCTATATATAATCTTGACAAAAAAGTTCAACTTTAAAAAAAGCTTTATTTCCATCTCTCTCTTTTCTCTCCTTTTACAAACATCCAACTAATAGAATATCTCGATAAATAGATATCTTGATTACGTTCTTTTTTCATCCACGTAACTCGTTCAAAGTTGTGCACATCGTAATACTTAATTGTGAATTATTAAATCAATAATTATTTTAAAAAATTTAGATTGCACCTCATTGCAATGAGCATACTTATACCTATAAAAAAAAAAAAGAAAAAAGAAGAAGAAGAAGAAAAAAGAAAAAATATGACGAAGTCAAAATTAATTTTTTCGCACCTTAATCACTTTTTGTCGGAGCAATATATGTATTTCGTCAGCGTCGATAAATCCACTTGTATTCGTTGAAAGGTCAAGCCTTCTCTCCTCCTTCTCTGCCCCCTTCCCCAAAAAAAACGAAAAGAATAGAAGCTAAAAAAAAAAGGAAAAAAGAAAATTAAGAAAAAAGAAGAAAGAAAACTCGATTGTTTGCGATTGCTTTTCGCTTAGGGCTTCATTTCCAAGATAATTTAGTGATAGATAGATTAGTAGATAAAGAGAGAGAGAGAGAGAGAGAGAGAGAGAGAGAGAGAGAGAGAGAAAGAGAAAGAGAGAATAGGAGGAAGGAGAGAGGCGGGGGATAGGAGGCACCTAATCGCGTCTCTCGGTTTACGGTTAGGGTCCAACGAGATGGTTGAAGCGACCCGGCATCAAACCACTGCGAAGGGTGTGAAATAGTGTCAGTGCGTATATAACAGGCAGAGGAAGGCTTTGACAGAGCAAACCGCAAAGCGGATGACGCTGAGACAACAGAGAGAGAGAGAGAGAGAGAGAGAGAGAGAGAGGGAGGGAGGGAGGGAGAGGGAGAACGAGAAAACGATAGAGCAAGGAAGAGAGAAAGAGAGAAAGAGTGATTATTCCCACAACACCTTGTTGTAACATACTCCAGAAGATTATTACTGAAATCTCTATGGAAATCCATTGTTTTGAGTATCATGTTCCATCCGACGTTACTCCTATTATAGATTGCTAATCTCCAGCGATAAACGTGAAAAGTCTGTTTAACTGAGATGGCAAATAAAAGAATTGATAATTCTCGTTATTTCGTAATTTTCGATAAATCAACGACGAATTCGTAATTAAAATCTAACGATCGGAAAGGGATAATTATCGCTTGAAGGAAAATTAACGTACGCACACATGATCGTATTGACAAGTAGTAGTGGCATACGGAGAATGTAACTTGAAAGAGAGAGAGAGAGAGAGAGAGAGAGAGAGAGAGAGAGAGAGAGAGAGAGAGATCAGTGATAAATTTCCAATTCAATCGTACGTTCGATGCAATCGACTAAATCAAATATTGAGACACTAGATCGGACGAAATTACCTAAGGATGAGAATTAACTCTACGCACGTAAAGGAATATAGATAGATGATCAGTTTAATAGGTACACATATAATAATAAGCGTAATAAGCTGTATGCTTCGCGAATAGTCCTAAATCCTGTAGGTTATATTACTCTATCCTTCTATTTCATTGATGGGTCGAGGCATTCCCGTGGTCGTCGAGCTATAAACGACGTATAGGCTTTGGAATGGTTCCAAACCTTCCAGAACTCGACGTATATAAGCAACAAGTTTGCTCGTACGACTGGAAATCCTCTCGATGGCTTTTTATGGCGAAAACTTCCGTTTTGTTCTTAGAACGTTTCACGGTGAGCCTCGATGAAAACGAGGGAAAAAGAACGGTAAAATTTATTTCACCTCACAAAGAGAAAGAGGAAGAGAAAGAGAGAGGGAGAGAGAGAGAGAGAGAGAGAGAGGAAGAGAGGCGGATAATAATGCGCTTTAGTTCGACGAAAAGAAAAACGATGTTAGATAAATTTTCATAAATCCTCTTTTTGTATGGAGTTAATAAAGAATCATTCTTATTTGGGGACACGATTCGATTCGATTTTGAAATAGTCGAATAGACATTTTTTCCAATGAGATTATACAGAAAATAAGATAGATCATTAATACAATCGAATTAGGGATAGACGTTCAAAGACTTTAATGATAGAATCGTATGCGAAAAGTGGCTTGTTGATGAAATGGCTCGTTACAAAAGTAAAAGCGAGTCTTGTAATAATCGGCCTTCGAGTCAATAAAAGAAAGTATATGATAAAAGATAAAAAGAAAAAGAAAAAAAAAACTTAAGTAGATCTTAAATCGTTAATCCTTTTTATTCAAAAGATTATGTAAATTTTAAAAGAAATTTTGCGATATGTACGTTCGTCGATAAATACACGTTTCGATAAATATTCGATACGAATGAAAATTCGTTCTTTGTCAATTTTATTTCTTTCGTATATGATAGGAAAGACGATGGAAATCATGAAAAAATAACGTATCCAATATTTCATCGTCGGAAAAGTTTGATTCTCTCCTAAGTGAACTTTTAGAAGCTACGACAAATAAAAGTGGCGAGAGGTTCGCGCCGGATGGCAAACCAACATCGAATAGTTGGCTGTTACCCTCGGTTTCTCTCATAAGCGTTGCAAATTTTAACCCACCCATGGCAGAACCATCGCAGAAACTGTTTTACATTCAACATTTGGTCCCAGTCATCTTTTCCTCTCTCGTTCAAACATCATCCTTCCTTATTCTTCTTCCCCCTTCTCTCTCTCTCTCTCTCTCTCTCTCTCTCTCTCTCTCTATCTCTATCTCTATCTCTTCTTTCTCGCTCTCTTCATCGAAGCTAGTGGTTTAGCATAACGCCAAGTACAAAACTATTCAGCAGCCGTTTCGAAATAGGCAAAGAACAGAAAACTCGGGAGTATACCTGAGATTTGCGATAAACGCAGCTGTCACGGGTGCTGGCTCGTATAGCAACACGTGGTCCGACACAGGCCGAAGGCTAGAATACATTATAAAAGATCCTCACCTCGTAGAGAGGGAGAGAGAGAGAGAGAGGAACTTGTCGCCATCTGTCGATTTTTGTCGACGATCCGCCACGAAAAGTTGACGTTAACTTTTCCATCGAACCCCGTTCTGGTTGAAGAGGGCGGCTTCTGTGTTGAAAGAGAAGGAAAAGTATGAGAACGAGTAGTACGAGGAATGAAAGGAAAAGTTTTCTACGAGGAATTCTCTGAAATTACGATGTCGAAGGATTGTCGGGTACATGCTATTTCATCGAGCGTTTCTTAAAATCTCGAAGATTAACGTATAAAGTTCTTTACGCATTGCTTTAGATTCTATAGAATATCGTAAACTAATGCCATCAACGAACGGTACGATTTTGATTCGTCCATCGTACGATGGTAATCGTATTACGAGAATCGTTGAATTGGACGTCAACGAAATCTATAAATCTGTCGTGGATTTTCATGAAATTCTCGTGTATAGCAAGAGAAAACGTACGAATTCGCGAGAAAACTAAATGAAAGTTCCCTGAATGAAAAGGGAATAACGTTACGGTCTGTCGCGTTCCATGAATTTTCAACTAACTAATTTTTTTAAATAAGTTTATTTAATGCGTTAATTAAAAATTTTCTATGCTAATATACGTATACGTATCGTTCTTTTCTTTAAATATTAGAGTAAGACAAATTAAAAAAAAAAAAAAAAAAAAAGGAAAAAAGAAAATTAAAGGAAAAGAAGTAATGAAAGAATTTACATCAAACGTACGTTTGAATAATCTCAATTGAAATATTTTTCAGATGATTCTAAAACTTATCTCTTATATCCAATCGTAACGTAAACGAGCGTATAACATAAGTTATATCTCTTACGATTATGAAAATTTTCCATTGAACTTATAAAACTAATCGCAAACTGATTCGAACGGTGCATAACAATTAACACTAATTATTCGTGAATCTATTTGAGAGAAGATGTAACAATGAGCACATCGTGCAATATGTAGTATGGTACGTTCATACACTATGATGAAGGTATAATGAAGTCCAGTGGGAAGGTCGAACCGCGTATTTCGACGGCGGAAGCATGCGGCCAACGAAGCGGCCAAAACCAAAATCACGCTTCCGGAATCGCGTTTCCTTCCCATTCGCGAAACGAGGAGCGTTAACGCGCTACGTATTTTGATACGTTGCATCTACGGTATACATATACCATGATGCCAACATCAAAGGCATCGGAGAAATTTCATATCTCGGGCGTTGTACGTACGAACTATGACTATCGAATTCCAGTTCGTGCGACAATATCATCCGTTTTAAACGTTAAAACATAGTTTTGTTGAGAAAGACATAAAGAATTCCGTTCGGTCGACGTCGCACAAAAATGATAACTTTCTTCTCTTTAGATGTTCAACGTCTCTATTGAATTTAAACATCGTCGAACTTATCTCTTTTTTTTTTTATTTTTTTTTTCTTCTTCTATACGTAAGTCTCGAAATTTCTTGCATAAGCTTTGTTCGCTGTTATAGCGAGTAAAAAGTCGAGATGAACTTTGGTTATTCGATGAATAACGATCGATTGGTCGTTCGTTAAAAAAGAAAAAATAAATAAATAAATAAAATAAATAAACAAAGCAAAAAAAAAAGAAGAGAAAGAAAAGGAAAAAGAAAATAAAGTAAGGCACGATCCTTTTTTCGCTTCTCTGGGTCAGAGGGACTAGTAAGGACTTTGAAGAGAGAATACTTCATCCGACTAGGGCAAAAGTGCCTTTTCATGGGAATCTAGTTCAGGATCGCGAAATACATGTAGAAAAAGAGCGAAAGAGAGAGAGAGAGAGAGAGAGAGAGAGAGAGAGAGAGAGAGAGAGAGAGATACATACATACATACATACGTACATACATACATACACACATATGTACATATATACATATATAAATACATATGATGCTGCATGGAGTTGGCTTCTCGTTATGTAAAGGCCCCTCTGGTGTCTCGAGCGTGGTACAGGCACAGAAAGAGACGGATCGAGAAAGCTCGGAAGGGAATGGGAGACGCGGTTGGCGTTACTGCTTCGGACGGTAATGGCTTTCGCAACGCGAACGCCCACGTTCAGAGCTCTATGGAATCGTTGGGAGAGCGATGTTAGTTATGTCGAGCTGGGACAACCTGCAGAATTATACCACGATCCTGGACTACTCTTCTCTCCTCTTCTCCTCACCCACTGTATATACCATCCTTCTATATTTCTCTCTACCAATGCATATCAACCCTGAAGCCCATCTACGCTTATATTTTCTCCCGCTCTGTTTTTCCCTTTCACCCATATATATATTCCTATCCTCTTTATTTCTCTTTCACTTTCTTTATTTCTCCTTTTCCTACCAAGTCGTTCGTCTCGATGGACCATGCCAAAATGCCTCGAAAACTTGCCAGATTCAGACTCGAAAGAGAAAAGAGTGCACCGACCTGAAAAAATTTAGATAGCTACGCTACATGTGTATATATGTATATACATATATACACACACACATATATATATATATATATATATATATATACATAAACAAAAAGTTAGCTACTCTTACATAGACGTATACGCAAAGAACTCGAAGCATGCCGTCAGATATCGAACATCACGAGAACAATTTCCCTGAGCGATGAAAACTCTTACTCGAGTTAATTCCCTAAAGATAATAACTATTTCGATGGACATGAAAATAACCTCATCAAGATTCCATAAAATTCGAATTGAAACGCGATCGAATGATCGTTCACGATATTCCATCTTAACTCCAATAAAATCGATCGGACGTTTAGAAGCTTTCGAATAATCGTTATATCGTTGAAGACCGATGTATCTTCTGTACATTTGAAATTTTCCAGAAGTATTCCAAACATTGGAATTATCCGATAACACCAATATTCTCGATATTTTGTATATACAAATCGTTTAGCTATACGAAATGTATAATATCCAAATGTCTAAAAATAAATGAGTAAATTTATCTGTATCGTAGAAAATGAGAGACATTCTCTATCTTCGTTTATATGTTTCTGAACGCGTAAATGAAGGCAACATACATATATATGTATACATAAATTCGTACATAAACATTCATGTACGTTCTTCAATTCTAAACAGAGAGAAATTCAGAATACTGCACAAGCGAAACTTTCTACATTGCTTCATGAAGGACGAAACACGCGTCCAGACAAACGGAGGTCGGGACAAAGCCAGAAGGGAACTAACTGTGCTTATATCATATAAACAAAATTCCATTTAATCGTCATACGTCGTATTCTCGTTCTGTTCGATAAACGATAAAGAGAGATGGAAAACGGAAAGCAGTTAAACATGTCGTTTCCAATCTCAGATATCAGTAATAATCTCATATTCCTTCCGAGTAATTATTATTATTAAAAATCTTGGATTACCAAAGCGTTTTATGTAATATCAATTATCCTTCGTCATCGTTAACTTTTTTGATAGAATCTGTTTTTTTTTTCTTTTTCTTTTAAATTCGTCGTTTCTTTCAAGAAAACTGATTTACTTCGTTAGTATATAGTGATTAAAATTGGATCGGATCTTTAATAATTCTATTTCGACTTGCGATGTCTTTATTATACTCACTTTCTATTCTTCTGATATAATATATATTTGTCGGAGAAGTATACTCCCGCCGAAGGCAACTTGACTTTGTGAATTCTTACGCCACATAAATCTTCGAACGATACTTTCTGAACGTATCTCTCTCTCTCTCTCTCTCTCTCTCTCTCTATATATATATATATATATATATATATATATATATATATCCATCTATCTTTCTCTCTTTCTTTCTCTCTTTTTTTCTTTCTATCTGTTCTCAGAAAAATATTCTGAACTTTAGAAATATAAATGAAAGAGAAAATAACGGGAAGTAGAAGATATGTATACTCAGAGTTAGAGAGTAGCAAGGATTAGATATATATTGTATCTACCGAATAGACAAATACTCATATATCTAATAATATTGGTATATAAATATATATATATATATATATATATATATATATAAAAAGAAAAAAAAAGTGGATACATTTACATCCCCTTAAATAAATATTTTGATCAATCTCTATCTTGACAGGAAGAAAAATAAATGAAGAAAGATGAAGATATGGTTTGTCGACATTGTCGATATATCTTCGAAATTAAAATAAAAATTAAAAGATCGACTCGTTATAGGGAGGAAATTTTTATTTGACTTTTTCGTTAGGAAATGATCGGGATTAAAGTAACAAAAAGGAAAAAAAAAAAAGAAAGAAAAAAAAAAGAAATAAGAAAAAAGAGAAGAAAGGAAAACAAATTTCGATGAGAAAGCGAGCTGGTCTAAGAACAAGCGATTTTGTGACGGTAAACATTTTTACGGCCTCGTAAAGATTAAGTCTAAAGGGTTGGCAAAACCTGGTCCGTGCTTTGACCGTCGTCGTCGTTTCTCTAGAATTTTCTCTTTACTTGAACGCGAGAAAACGAAAAGGGAGATTGAGAGAGAAAAAGGGAAAACCGATAATGTCGTCGTAGACACGTCAACGAGAGAGAGAGAAAGGGAGAGAGAGAGGGAAAGAGAAAGAAAGGGAGAGAGAGAGAGAGAGAGGGAGAGAGAGAGAGAGAGAAAGAGAGAGAGGTCAGACTTTCCGATTTCGTTCTGCATTTGCTTTGCCCCGATTTCTCCCTTACGTCAAAAGGGATAAGCATATTCACGTACATTAAATTCGGACCATTTCTTCTCTCTCTCTCTCTCTCTCTCCAAATAGTAATCGTCGTAGCACTACGTTCAAACCCATCTCGCTTTTTGAATCTTCGCGTAATCTTATAGATAAAGGATTTTCATAGCCATTAAAACTGTCTTATCAGTTATAAAAGACTTACGTACTTTAGTTTGGATAATTGAAATATGAATTTCATTTCAACTAGGTAATCGATATTTATATAGATATGAAGGAAACGTGTATACTCGAAAACGTATAAAATACTTTCTTAGAGTTAAAGTTAAATTTCGCGATCGAATGAAACATCTTGACGTCGAAACGTTTTTATCGAAAGCGAGATCTGTGCGAGGCAAGAATAATAAATAACTGGCTTACGAAAAAATGTTTATTCTCTGGAGAGGTGCCATTATTAAGCGGTGCTTGGGAATACCAAGTCGAGAACCGACGTAACCTTCTTCGGTGAACGTAGAAAGAGAGAGAGAGAGAGAGAGAGAGAGAGGGAGGGAGTGAGAAAGGGAGAGAGAGGGAGAAAGAGAGTGAGAGAGAGAGAGAGAGAGAAAACGGTTATCCATTTCTCAAGCCTAACGTATACTGAAGTTCCCCGGAGAATCCGGATAGAATTCCAACGATTCCGAAGAACGATTTTTCTTGGCTTCCGCGGCTGAATTTAGGGTGTAAAAACAGGGGTGAAAGAGAAAGGACGAGAATGAGATGGAAGAAGAAGAAGAAGAAGAGAGAGAGAGAGAAACGAAAATCCTGGAGACAACACACTGGGAGAAGGATAGAAGCTCTGGATGTAGGGACGAGCTGTGAACCGAGCACGAAACTTCAATATTGACTGAGACAACCACCCCTGTTTGTCCTCCACACCCTTTCCGTTATCGTCGAGTCGAGACTCAGCTTCTCTCGGTATTATCCTTCGAGCTCTTCCAAGATCCCTCCTTAATGTTCGTTCACTCTATCTTAGGTAATCGCGGTGAAACTACCTTCTTGGCCGCTGTTATGCGCAGGAAAGTCCTTTCTCTTTTCAGTTCAATCATAGAAACGCACAAATACAAAAATCCAAACTTATTCATAAAGATCATATTTTTAGCTTTTCTTAATTATTTTCTAGTCCAATGAAAATAATAAGTTGATATCACCGACACCTGTCGATATATTCTTTCTCAGGTATTATTAAGTAACCCTTTGATTTATCTACTATTTCGTTCGTTCGCGATCGAAAAGAGAAAAAGAAAAAATGAAACTCGTGAAATTGCCAATCTCACTTTGTCGGTTCATTGGAAATTAGGCCACGTTGCGATTCTTTAATGAATATCACAAAGGGTCTACTAATGAGGTTAATCCACGACTTTGTTTACATTTTCTGGTTTATGAGGTACGAAACAAAGGTAGAACAAGACGAGTGAACAAATGAACAAATCAGAGAGAGAGAGAGAGAGAGAGAGAGAGAGAAGACAGGAGAAAAGTGAAAATAGGGTTGGATTTTCTCCTCCTTTCAACCCTCGCAAAAGCCTCGACTCGATGAAAAGAGGTAAAGCAAAGAAGCTGGATGTGTATAGGACTAGAGTTGAGGCAACGGGGGTGAAAAACTATCTCCGACCTGTGATGGGAATAAGAGCAGTGTGTTACTCTGTATATCGTTTCGAGTGTTCTGCACTCAAACACACCCTCTCTGAACCCTTCCCAGTGCCTTTCTGACACTCGTTCTCGGTACTCGTTGCGACCCAAATGAAACTTCGTTCCTGTCTCAATCAGTCGATCTACCTACCATACCAGAATTTATCCCGTGTCTCTTCATTTCCCTTCTAATAATCGTCGAATAGTTTTCACAGCGTCACGGTACTAAACACTTCAGGCACTTGATTTAAACGATCCTTTCCTCTCTGGAAATTCGATCGATGCTATTCCTCCTTCATTGAGGATTGAAAGCTTACAAATTCGTGAAATCAAACGATTTAATATTCTCGTTCGACAAAAAACTTCTTCGCGAAGAAATATATACATTTATACCGAGCTTGTCATTGTTTTTATAGATTTATTTTATTTATACTTATGGTATGAATATTTTCAAGTTGAAAATTTGTATAAAATTATACCGACATTATAATTCTTTTTATTAAAACGATTGTTTCATTTTCAACGATTGCAAAATTTTAAAAAGATTGCGTTTGAAGAAACTCAAGGAACAATTATACCGATGATCGTATCAATTTCAATATATCGTTCCATTTAATTAACACCCAGACGTGCTTATCTTCGCTCACAAATATGTAATTGAAAATAATTAATTAAGAAATTCTTTGGACAAATTAAAAAGTTATGAAAGAGGTGGGAGGGGGGGAGTATGATGTATCAAGAAAGAATGTCCATATTAAAAGCGTATTAAACGTGTCAACGGTTAATTTCACGAATACATTTTGCATTTGGAAGAATTGCAAGAATTTTTTTAATCGAGGTCAAAAACGTACAAACGATCGCAAGAAAGAATGGCAAAGTAACAAAGTGGAAGTTAAAAATTAATTGAGTCCTTGAGAAGTGCGCTTACTTTCTTTCTTTCTTCGAAATCTTTACAAAAATCCGTGGCGAGCGAAGTTCGATAAAAATTCTTAATAAGTGAATCACGTTAACGAACGAGCGCGATGGGATCGAAATTAATGAGGTCGACGAACGATGACCTAAAAAAAACTTCACCTGTATGTGTATGGGTAAATGTGTTTTGTTTCGATAAATGTTAAAAAACATTCTCACATAATATTTCATCGCATTTCTCTCATTGTTCTCTTTTAACCCGTCCGAGGCATTTACGAGGGATTTTCAAACCTTCATTTGTTCTTCGGTCTTCGTAAACGTATTTCAAAAAGAAATAAATTTAGTAGAACGGTTATAAAGAAAACGTGTCAATGGGGAAGAATATTCGATATAGGACATAAAACTGTGGCAATGGTATTCCAACGTAAAACGTTTCTCTTTTTTCCTACGATTCTCTCGTAACGTGTCGTGATTGGAATTGCAAGAGAAGCGAGAACGGTTCCATTCATAAGCGTAGTATACGAACGAAAGTCCTTTGTACACACATTATACACTGCGCGTATGTATGTTCACGCACGGTTAACATTTAAAACTTCACAGGTAAATCTTCGAGCGAGTTTCCATAAAAGTGGTACGAGTTGCGAGGGCACGGAGGAAGTATCAAAGCGTCGCCTGAAAATTCATCGGTTCTCCTTGGCATTCTCGTTTGCGTTCTCTTTCTGCATTTCTCTCCTGGTCAACATTGAAAATCCTTCCAAACTTGAAATTACCGCTTTTGTTGCTGTTGTTGCTATTGCTGTTGCTTTTGCTATTGGTGTCGTGAAAGCTTTACAAAAACGATAATGCTACCGTACGGACGGAAAGAGACGGATTAAAGGACGTCGAGAATAGAAAGAAGGGGAAGGTTTATTGGAAACTGTCCGGAAAGAAATTACCGCGACAATGAGCTTCGAAACTATTCGAGAGTGTTTCGCAAATCGCGCTTTAAGAGAAAAAGACGAAAAGAGAGAGAGAGAGAGAGAGAGAGAGAGAGAAAGAGAGAGAGAGAGAGAGAGAGAGAGAGAGAGAGAGGGAGAAAGAGACAGGAAAGGGATTTAACAGCCGAACGAATTCGTTTCAACCTTCTCTCCGCGTAAAATTTTCTGTTTTCTCATTTCTCCACCTCTTTCTCTTTTTTTCTTCCGCTTCCTCCTCCGCCTCGTATCCTCCATCATCACCATGTTTCTCTTTTTTCTCGTCCCCCTTTCCTTCCATTTTTCAATGCTTTTTAAAATGACGTCAATGTGCGTAAGCGTGCACCAACGCTTCCACTCAGAGAATTAAATTTATCGAAAACGTACTCATCGTACGTGTCTCTCAATTAAGTTACTTTTACGATCGATAACTGCGCTCTCTCGACGATACTCGTTCTTATTACGATGATGATAAACCTTGGAGGGACAGAGAAAATCGGATAAGTGAAGTGGTTCGATATTACCGGGCAGATTGACGAGATAGAAATTTTTAGTATCATCGTAGGGAATATGTTGTACGATGAGTTCAAAAGACAGAGAGAGAGAGAGAGAGAGAGAGAGAGAGAGAGCGAGAGAGAGAGAGAGAGAGAATTGAGAAGGGGAGAGAAATGAGAGGAATAGCACATCAGAGCCAATCTTCCTGATAGTTTATCCAGCTATCGAGAAAATTGATATTAATTACCATTAAACTAATTCGTCATGAGTTAATTGTGATCTAAACGATATGGATAATATTATTGGTTTACCAAAAGCGATTGATCTATATTAATAATTCGTCATTTCGATATGTTGGATAATGGAAAAAGAAAAGAAAAAAAAAAAAGAAGAAAAAACTTTTGGCAATAAGCTCGCATGAAAATTCTCCGTCTGGGTAACTCTTTGACGTTGATCGATAACGCAAGATTTTATCTACTTTACGACGGGGCCGTTCTCGGTACCTCGAAATCACGTTCCATTTAAATTCTAAGTGATCGTAAAGAAAGGAAAAGTATCGTAAAAAAGGTTTGCTTTAAAAGGCTTTGACCATCGGCGCAAAAGTCGTAAACCGTTCGCTCGAGTACAATCTCTAAAACGTAATTTTATCATTGGTATCAAATTGGAAATGAAAAATAAATACAAAGGATACGATAACAGAGATATCTGAGAAATTTTGTATACGATTTTAAAAAAGTGATCATTAATTAATTATTTTTCATTCGTTCATGTGTCCTTATCAAATCAATTCAATATCATTAATACCGCCGATGATACCAATAAAAAAAAAAAAAAGAAAGAAAAACTATTATACAAAAGTATCATTCTATCTTCATGGATTTTACGTATTTGTTATCTCGAAATATTTCTATATTTGTCTAATACATTTTTTTTTACATCATTGGGAAACTCCATAATTTATCTCTTTTACGAAAATAGTCACAACTTCACAATATTTCTTTTCTTTTCTTCGTATAATATCATTATAAAATATAGAATCATGAAAAGACAAGATATATTACGATATATTTGTATAACAAGGATTCTTCGTGGTTCTATGATCATCATGGAGACATAACGTCGTAGTATCTTCCCAAAGGACAAGATACGAGCCACTAATATTCCGTCTCATACAACATTCATGTCTCAACAGACACGTAGCATTGTATCGTGATGTATCACGTCATGTCGAGCCTCGTCAATGCGTCTCTATCTCTATCTCACTGTTTCTCTATCTCTCTCTCTCTCTCTCTCTCTCTCTCTCTCTCTCTCTCTCTCTCTCTCTCTCTCTCTCTCTCTCTCTCTCTCTCTCTCTCTCTCTCTCTCTGGCTATCTGCGTCCGATCACAATGACAATTAATTATCGATATTGTCAGCGCGCGTTAATGATTATCCATTCGTTCGGCTTGCTATACGCATTTATCGCGACGCATCGCGAATACTTTGACTGTTTACTGCTCTTCCTATTGGTAAATATGCCTATACCGTTGAGTATTCAATTTTGTTGATTAGCGTAACACGTTAGATACGTCGATCGCTAACAAACAGTCATCTTCTTTTCATAGGAATTTCATGAATTAAAAAATATTAATAATACGTAAACAATCATTTATCAAAATTACATTGAAGAATATAAATATTATAGTTTATCGTTCAATTAAAAACGAAAAATTAAGACACGGCTTGATAATAATTACAATATCAACGATAAATCTGCTAAGTAATTTCGAGGAAGTATAAAGAATCTTCAAGGAAGTAAAAAGAAAGCGTCATCTTTTTCGACGAATAAGATAACGCGATCCTTTTCGTATATATTAAGTTCTGTACTGTTATAAGAATATAAAGGATAAAAGAAGAGATAAGAAATGTAAGTTTCATTAACAGATATTTTAAATGGGAAATACAAGTTGACTTTCTTGTTGAATACAATTTGGATTTTAATGAGTCTCAGTGATTCTAACCAGTTGTGATTGTGAGACGTGCTTTCCGTAACAAAGTTTCTTTGTGAACAAACGATGAAAATAAAGTTCTTCTTTTTCATCTTGATATCTTCGATTAAAACGATTAATGCCATAGCACCATATATTTTTTCAACATGTCCTATTTCCTCTTTCACAATTATCATTGCTGTATAACTGGTCTATGTCAAATATACATATATATTTATATATATAGGACTTTTGTTATTCGCTTTAATTGGATTGTCTTCGGTGGAAGATTGATCAAATCTATAGATTTTACTGGGGGACTATTCGTGAACTATTTAAATTGTATTTCAATGAGCTCTTTGGAGCATCCAAAAGCCATTCTAAGTGAAAGCAGAACCCAGAGAGATTTCTAAATTAATTCGAAGAGCCCTTTGCTTTAGACACGACATAACGTGACGCTTTAAAAGAACGTCGCTGATTACAGGATTCATCGTAATATAATAGTCATTTTGATCGGTTACTTCATAGGACTTCAGATTTTGAAGCTTTATTGAAATGTCAAATGACGAATTAGAAGCCATTGTAGAAACTACATTAGATTTGCTAGAGTATTAGTTCAAAATGAACATTATTAATGAACATTATTTTTGAAATATGGTAATTGATATTCGTAAGTACACAATAGTTAAGAGATAATAAAGTTGAATTCATTTCGTTCGATAGAAAGTCACTTTATGATGCTGCTTAGGTCGCTATTTCATTCCTGGATGTTATAACAGCACATGAACCCGCATTGTTCGTGGATAAACCTTTGTTCGACTTGTCGGTAGGATTTGTTTTTCAGTACCATTCGCGAATCGACAGCAGATCAGTGGGTCGATTTTCGGCAGGACAGCCGCATAGCAAACGTAAACCGGCATCGAGAAACGTCGTTCTTCATGGCATGACGCATTCTCGTCGTCGCTAGAGTGAGAGAGAAAGAGAGAGAGAGAGAGAGAGAGAGAGAGAGAGAAAGAGAGAGAGAGAGAAAGAGAGAGAGAGAAATAGAAAGAGATAGAGATGGAAAGAGTGAGTCTCTATTCCGTCAATTCCCTCGTATTCGCAGTGTTGAAGCTCTATTGTAGACGGAATCAGCACGGTAGGACGGTTTTCAGTAGGACGATCTCCATCAAACTCTCCTATGTCCTATTCCATCATCGACGAAACTCCGGGAAACAATCGTTAAGTATGCTTGCAGGCCAACCGCTTTCGTTTCGTGTGACCATAATGAAGTTCCAAACATTAAGGGTGACTTGTCGAGGCATTCGTTCGATTATTTTAATGTAAAATTGCGAAACTACAAAAAAAAAAGAAAAGAAAAGAAAAGAAAAGAAAAAGAGAAAGGTAGAAAGGACTCTATTTGAAAATACGATACAAACGTTTTCTATAATCTGATCGTCGTTTTATCTGTCCTATATGTTTAGAAATATAGATGAAAAATTAGAAATAATTTTCATTTCTTAAGGAAACGCGTTTCGTAAGATAGAAGAAAAATACGAGAAAAAGATCGAGAACAACCTTCGACCTCGGCCTAGATATCAAAGAAATGAGAGAAACAGCGATTCGGGTTCTACGAAAGAAATAAATATCGTGAAGGAGAAGGAGAAAAGAAAGCAGGAGCGATTAAGGACGTTCCTTTTCTGTTTGGAGCCGATCCAAGAAGTCCTGCTGCTCGTAGATTTCTCGCGAAGACAAGGGAAAGATCGTCGAGTCGTCGCGAGTGATAGCTTATTCTTTCACTTTCGTGCTCGTTTATACCGAGCTAAGGATCGTCGATCGTCATCGCTAACGTCAGTGATGACAGGAGTGAAGTGGCGTGCTGGACGTGGTGTTAAGTTTTCGTCGGATAAATGTGCGCTATGTATTATTATGCCAGCAAGCTGACTGCGGCAGCATTAAGCGGAGGTGGATCCTTCGGGGGTGGAGGTGGTGGTGGAGGCGGAGGTGGAAGCCACGGCACAACTGTTCCACCTGTCTGTCGATGTCACGAGGCACAAAAGGAACGGCAACAATCGCCGAGAAGGACTCAACAATCGGCAGGCCAATCCTCGAGGATTCATACGCGTCCGACGAAAACCAATGCGACCGCCTCCGAACCCACCACCTCCGCTGCCACCTCTACCACCGAACACGTCCTCGTCGAGCATCCAAGGCCGAATCATTATCATCGTCATCGAACCAAGCACAAGGTACGAATATTCATTCCTCCCCTTACTCCCTCCCTCCCAAATCGCTCCATTATTATTCCTCATGATACGTAATTTTCTATGATTCCTTTCGTTTTTTTCTTTTTTTTTTTTTTTTTCACAAAATAATATCGAAGTATACGTTGTTGTGATTATTTTTTTTTAGATCTACTAATGTGAACGATTTTTTATGGATACTTTATAACATATTAAAATTAATCCTTAGTGCTCAATGAATAATACAACGATGGATGTTGAAAATTATAAAACTACCATTCCCAAGTATTACAATAATTCTCACATTTCTCATCTATGATACGATATACCATAACGGAAATATAATGAGGCAAGTAACATAAAGCTTAAGCAAAGCTGTCCTTGATATGCGAAGGGAAACCACGGAACTCGGTACTCGGAAGCGGTTTGCAGAAATAATGGCGGAAATGCACGGAAATAGACCGTCAAAGTTTACAGGCGAATGACCAAGAGATATTCCATAGATCGTAAAACTCAACGGCAACCCCGTTGGAGATTCACTATCCTTTCCCTGTCCCCCTTCGCACAATTCCCCCTTCGCTTTCTCATTCTTCTCTTTGCGTATGCTTCGATAATTATCAACCACGTAATTGCTTTGTCGCCCGACTCTCCTCGTTATGGAAATTTCTCCATCTTCCCGTTTACCTTCAGATCCGCTTATTCTAGTTCGATACTATGGGGCAACTGTAACCTTAACTTTGTATAAACGTATTATCTGGACTCGTCGACGGTGAACAAGAGAGACAGAACGTGAAAACTCTTTGGTTTGTTTCTCATCACGATTGTATAATATCATATTTTATATACTTTTATAAAATAATATTATGAAAGCTTAATTTTTATCAATATAACGAGATATAATAAAACTCGATCCCTCGCACCCACCTACCCTATCCGTCCACCCTGTCTATCCCTCAGCTATCTTCGCATAAATTTATTAAGTGCAATATAAATGGATTATATTGAATGTCTCTCGAAAAAGGCTATCGAAAATTTTCTCTTATTTTTATAATAGAGCTACTCGATCGACATCGTTACTTATATTATCTACCTAAATATATATATATATGTGTGTGTGTGTGTGTGCGTGTGTGTATGTGTATAGAAGGAAAACGCGCAGTGAAGTAAAGGAAAAAAAAGAATCGATACAAAACTGATCCTTTGACGGAAGTGTTCGAAAGTATTACCAAGAAAGCTACCGAGACGATTCTGTAGAACTTGTATCGTCTCCTTGTATCGAGACTTTCGTCGTCTTTTAGATAGCAACGATGTTCGACTTCTCTCTTCGCAACGTCATTACGAATTGCGCGAAACTGCCGAAGTTTCTCCTCGTCTATGCGAGTCCATCGATGATCTTCCACTCCGGCAAATCGTTGAACACAACTTCTATCTGTCTCTGTCTCTCTCTGTCTCTCTCTTTCTCTACCTCTCGTTTTCTCTTCGAGCAACGATTGACCTGATATGAAAGACCGCGTTCGGTTCACGTTGAACGAAGAGAACGATAACGATAACGATCCATGATCATTGGCAATTTCACAATAGTAACCGAGACTCGGAAACAACAGAATCTACTTTATTATGTTAGGATTTTACGATTTTACGTGCCTCGTCTTGTTTTAAAATGTTCTTCCTCAATGGAATGCCATACGACTCTGATCGATACAAGTCGACGGTGTGGATAAAACTTTTGAGATAAATCGAGAGGAGCGAAAAATAAAGATAGATAGATAGAGAAAGAGAGAGATAAAGAGAGAAAGAGAGAGAGAGAGAGAGAGAGAGAGAGAGAAAGAGGGAGAGAGAGAAAATAGAACTTTCTTCACTTTCCATAACTGATCCTTAAAAGAAAAAGTAAGAAGTAAAATGAACTCGGCCGATTAGCGGTACCCTATCAACGGCTTCGAAGCGATTAATTTGCACTCTCCACGACGAGAGCGAAAGATAATTTAATTTTAATTTTCCCGTTCCTTTCGCGAACACTTGCGATCGACATCGTCACGTTGGGTTTCGGCTTAACTGGATTAAAAAGATTGTCGTTTCATTCCTATTTCTCGTACGAGCTCACTCCGGACTTCGAAGTCCTTTTTGTCGTTCGTTCGTTCATTCGTCCGTTCATTCGTTCGTTCGTTCGTTCGTTCATTAATTCGTTTTCTTCGTTTTCTTCGTTTGCGGTCAATGCAATGATACGAATTGGGGGTATCGAGATTTTTATCTCGTTTCTTTTTTGCTTTTCTTTTTTTTTTCTTTTTTTTTTCAATTCTTTATTTCATCGTTCAGAAAACGTCGTTAGAAATCGTATGATTCAACAAATTTAACGATTGTTCGCCGTTAAATTTTATCGCGTAGAACGTACATTTCGCTATTTTTAACACGTGTTAAAATTGATACTATTCGATATTATTCGAACATAATATTCAAACAATATAATTCTCGTTATGGAACTCCTTTTTGTTATGTCATTTTTTAATGTCATCTACAGATCTTTTTCTTTTCTCGTTTTCACGATTTATTGTTCTTTCTTCCTTTTTTTTTTCGTTTTCTTTCGCTAAAATTAAAGAATTTCTAAGGAAGTAAGCATTTTCGCGAATACGAGGATTTTTCAAAAGTTTTTTATATTCACAAGCTATGGATAAAAACGCCGTTTGAGATTTCACGAGAGATCAAAGGTCGCATCCTTCCTTCCACGAGCGAATGAATTTTACTGCGCAAGTACCAAACCCATTTTATCTTTCCATTTCAATTATATCCTCGCTTTCTGATTCGTTAACTTTTTCTTTTCCTACGTCATATCTTTTCCTTCTCTACTTCTTTGTCAACCATTCAAAATGATAATCTCAAAAGAAAACAATATTTTCACAAGTTTATATGCATATTTTCGCGTGCAATTTTAAAAATGCATTATTTACCTCTCTCTCTCTCTCTCTCTCTCTCTCTCTCTCTCTCTCTCTCTCTTTTTCTCTCTCTCTTTCATTCTCAGTTATTCTGCCATATCTCTTTCTCACTTCTCCTCTTAAGCAAATTTCTTGTACTCCTGAATTCTAAAAGCAAACAACAGAATTAATAATAAAAGAGCGCAATAGTAGAACTGTGCCAGGAAATATTCGAAATATCCAACGGATCATTCTCCGTGGCACGTACTATGTAACTAAATCACTTAGTGAATGTATACATATATAAAACAAATTCGTACTGTCTCTAAAGTATATATTTTTACCGTCAAGTACGTAAATAAAAGGGACCCCTCAGATCGACCGATTGAAAATGTCTACGATCTACGTTGACATTCTCTATAAAAAAAAAAAAATAAAATAAAAAAAAATAAAAAAAATAAATAAAAAAAAAAATAAAAAAAAAAAAATAAAAAAAAAATAAAAAAAAATAAAAAAAATAAAAAAATAAAAAAAGTTATTTATTATAATCACATTAATAAAATTAATCGAAAGCAAATAGTTTTAGTTTGTTTTCGAACGATATTTTCTAAGCGTATTCTTGAGATTCAATTAACTCTGATAAGTCAAGGTGAAAAGCACTCGTTCTCATACATAAATATATCCAACAACGTCAAGATCATTAATCATCTTACATGACAACGTAAGAACGATCGGAAGCTTCTTATAGTAGGTATATACATAACTACATATGTATATATGTAATATGGATATACATAGATAATCTTGTAGTGTATTCTAATAAGAAATACATATATACAAGATCTAACGTTGTAACGTTATATGCGATAAAGTCATCATCTAGGAGTTTCCATTGGTATGTTGTATTCATTTATATGTACAACTTTACTGGTAACAACAATTTTCACGAGGCGTTTATACACGTATGGCGAGAATAACTTCGAGAACGTAGTTTCGTGGAAGCAAAAAGGTAAAAGCGTGGTCACCGTAGAACCCCGTCGTTCTATTACATACTCGTAGATGGAGTTTTACTGAGTCTCAACCGTACTATATATATATATATATATATATATATATATATATATATATATATATATATATACATAGTACGGTTATACATATACAGTTATATATATATATATATATACATTCATAAATACGTACATAAATACAAGAGTAGGTATATTTAGAGGTGACCTCGTAGTAATTCGTTTTTTACGTAGTCTTTGACTGGTAGAAAACATAGATTGCACTTTTCGGTGGTATACAAGTGGAACGAACTTCACGATATTATGGCTTCTCTTTTCGAAACGTACTCCCGGACTGGACAAGCAAGGTATAAAAATTGTGAACCGTTCTAAACATATCTCTCTCTCTCTGTCTGTTCCCTTTAACTTTATTTCCTCCTTCTCTCTCTCTCTCTCTCTCTCTCTCTCTCTCTCTCTTTTTCTCTGTTCCCTTTAACTTTATTTCTCCCTTTTCTCTTTTGGAAACACAGTTCGTCCTTTTCCATTTATATATCTATGTATATATGTATATATTTGGTGTATGTTTAGCTCAGGCCGCGCGTTACGCGCACGCGCGAGCATAAAATCACCCTACGCTTCTATGCATGCAAACGTTTATGCGTCCTGATATCCATCGAAAAAAAAAGAAAACGCAGAAGACCGTTTTCCCAAGGAAAATTCCCGTAAGCTGTGGGATTTTCCAATAGCACACGGAATACAATAATTTTCTCTCGATTCGCGAGAATCATATGCGATTTTTCTATATTCTAGCTTACTTTTGTGTATGTTCATTCGACTGTCCTACTGTGTATATCGCAAAAAAAAAAGAAAAAAAAAAAGAAAAAGAAAGAAAGAAAGAAAGAAAAAGTACATGTAAGTATCTATACATGAACGGAGAAGATATCGATGATCGATCGAAATGTCGGCTGAGTTAATTGCAGGCTTGTTAATTACTCCTTTCTAGTTAGCCGCAAGAGATAACGACTGATAACGCGCTGCTTGAGAGTTTCTGTCGATTTTTCCACCGACTGAATCAGCTCGATTTCGACGATCTCTACTCATCTTCTTCGAGAATAACCAATCGTCTTCTTCATAGACCCTTCATTTCGAGTGATCTTTTATCCGTTAACGAACAAAGTCACAAATTATTCTACTTTCTTTCTTTTTCATTTTATCGACTAGATATACCGTATTACTTTTGTAAGTAGTAAAGTAAGAAGTATAGATTACGCCGACGGAAATTGTTTTGAAAATATATTGAATATAATTAAAATTATTATAATTTATAAACGAGACGAATAAATGCAAAAACATAGTAAACGTTACTTTTTACATTTTTACATTACTTCTTTTATATTAGATGAAATTTATTGAAAATAATATTTCAATAATACAATATATAGAAGATTCATAACGAATCATAAAATAGTAATTATTTTTTTTTTTTTCTTTATCGATCTTGATCCTGATCGATCCTGATTTTTGTCCATCGAGATCGATAAAAGAACAATGATTATTTCGCCGTTCAATAAAACTTTCATGATTCGCTTTCCTTCGTTTTCTTTAATTTTCTAATAAATAGTCATTTAATAAATAAACACTCAGAAAAAAAAATAAATCGTGTGCTTTCAAATCGAAGGTTTTTCGAGAATGTGAAAAATAAATATCGTTATCTACGATATACGAAAAGAGCCGAAACTTATCCAATAGCCTTTCTCACTCTTTCTCTTTCGTCCCTTTTTTTTTGTTTTCTTTCTTTTTATTTCTACCTGTTCTTTTTACCTGAACCGTACACAATGTTCGTGTACGGTTCAGGTAAAAAAAGAATAGACTTCTAGAATTTATTGGTAAGCTTCAGTACTCTTTATTATATCTTCTTACTTCGATTCTACTTCGTTATCGTTGGCCAATGTATTAGAGAGAAACACCGATAAGAGGTAAGGCGCATAGGACGCGTCAAACCGTTCTCCGTCATCGTCCATCATTGTGGACAGCTCGAACTACGCGAACTAAAACTACGAGCTTCGTAGTTCTGACATACCTTTTTCATTTTTCTTACCAACATTACATCTTGCCTTTTCCTCTGCTACGAAAACCGGAAATAAATACGAAAATGTATAGAAACGGAAAGTACGACGTTTTTCGCTTAATCTTTTCTTTTCTTTTCTTTTCTTTTCTTTTCTATTTTCTTTTTACTTTTTCTTTCGTTTTATTTCTTTTTCTTTTTTTTTCTTTTCTTGAGATTTCTTTCCTTCTGTCTTTTCATCTTTCATTTTCCGTTCGTTCAGAAGTTATGAAGTTCTCGATTTTCTATTACGTCCTCGAATATTTTCAAGAAATACACGTAATCGATATTACTTGAACATTTTTTAAAATCACTCGAACTTTCTTATTCGTTAATCATTGATTCGTTGTAATTTCTTCATTCCTATTAAAGAGTTCACTTTGAATAGATAATTATTTTCTTTCAGATAATAAATTCTTTTATAATATTTATATTAACAAAATTAAAAAGCAAAGTTCAAAAGGGATGAGTATTTTATAATTTCTTTGAATTTTTATTAAAGATAATTTTTCGCAGGGCATACGAAAAAAAGAGAAAAGAAAAAAAGAAAGAAAAGAAAGAAAAAAGAAAACAGTTATCGAGTCTTGTGTTCCTCGAATAATCGATCTCTTTTCCCATTCGATAAAACGATAATTGTTAATTAAATTCTATAACGGATAAAGAGGTGGGGGGAAGAGGGGGGAAGGGAGGAGGGAACGTAGGTAAGAAGAAACAAATCGACTGTGCTCGCTTTCATATTATAATTTTAACTTTTGCCGATGCTTGTCGAAGTAATTCTTGGGTCTGCGCCTTCAGACGTTTACATTCAAAGTACTACTTAATTAGACAGCTTCGAGTGTATCTTTCTATTTCTTTCTCTCTCTCTCTCTCTCTCTCTCTCTCTCTCTCTCTTTCTCTCTCTCTTTTTTTTCTCGCCCTCTTTATTAGCCCTTTCATCTCTTAATCTCGCTTCAATGCTATCCTTCAAAGGGCGTAATGATATTATTTAACGTCGTTCACGAGGTTCAAATTAACTGGGTCGACTATCGAAGAATGCAAACCAAACGTTTATTTCAATATTTCATAACATAAGTGAAAAAATTCGACTATCAAAAAAAAAAAGAAAAAGAAAAAGATATAAAACAAGAAAAATCGATATAATGAATCTAGGAAAAAAAGAGTTCGAAACTGAAAAGTGAATGATGGTTTTCGAGCAACGAACGAAAACAAATTTCACACTTTCTGATCTCTTCCTTTTGCTCTCTCTCTCTCTCTCTCTCTCTCTCTCTCTATCTATCTATCTATCTATCTATCTATCTATCTCTATCCATCTATCTACAATACCTCTACTTATCTACATTCTTATTTCTATCTCTCTTTTATATATCTAACTTCTACATACAGTCGAACACTATCCTCGGTAGAAGATAATGGCGAAACTTTGAACGGATTGTGGTCTCCCTCCAGGGACACGGACTACACTGTCGTTGTAAACCTCTCGCCAAAGCCTCGATTCGACGCTTGTCCAACGTGTCATCGAGACACCAGCTTGGGTGTTCGGACTCGATCGGAAGACACGCTCGAATCGATCGTAATGGCCTGGAATCTAGGATTACGTACATATGCGAGCTGTCCCCTAGGGATGTTTCGATAGCTCGAGAAGTCAAGGAATTGCTATTGAAATTGTGTTAAAACAAAGGAAGAACAGATTTCAAATGTTAAGTGTCTGATCGTCGTTTAAATTAAATTTATTTTTCAATATGCCTTAGGGAATGAGATATCTATCGTTTAGCAATTGATATAGTCGATTACATTTTTTTTATTCCGAGAAATCAACCACTTTATCAAGGTTATCTTATCGATAATAACTTTCTCGTCAGTTATCTTTCTGAATTCTCTCTCTCTCTCTCTCTCTCTCTCTCTCTCTCTCTCTCTCTCTCTGTGTGTGTGTCTGTTTTTATCTCTGTCCATCTATTACTGTCTTTCTTTCAGATTCAAGTAATTATCTGGACCGCGATTCGGTACTTCCAACACATGAGCTCTTTTATGAGAGACTTTTCGCGCGAGTACGAACGCTCATGAATATTTATAGTGAGGTTTTACACCAAGCCGAGATATAATAAAATTCTACATGAATATCTTACGGATCTTACGGGAGTGAACCTTGTAAAGAGTACAACATGCATATGTACGAACGAGCTATGAACGTCCGTGAATTGTTAGACTGAAAAAACTGTACTCTTCGAATCTTTATAATATTGTTATAGTATTTTTTATTTATTTATTTACTTTTTATTCATTTGAAATTCGCAAAGTCGTTTACAAGTCAGGAATATTTTTGCAAAATCAAATCTCGGACTTCTATCGTTCGATATTTTCGATTGCAAAAGTCACAATTAATATAATACAACGATACGTCGTCGATTTTAATTAGTTGTAAAAAAGAAAAAACGCAGCAAATCCCGACTACATTATGAATAAGTGCTTTTTGTTCCTTACAAAAGGCTATGGCCGCTTACAAATCGCTGGTGTACCTTCTTGATAAGAGAGACGACGTTATGCATAACGAAGTTAGAAAATATGCACTGCACGAAGTCGAGCTACATTCAGTCGTATATTTACAGTACAAAATAGAGTGTATATATACATACATATATATATATATATATATATATATATATATATATCCGCGATCTAATTTAAGACGTTCTTATTTGCTTTGAGTCTCGCTTGCCTGGCTCGAAGTAGACGTACGCGAAATCTTTTCTCATGAGCACTTCGTGAATGAAGGAAAAGAAAATTCATTGGAAAAACTTTGGCGAGTACTCGACCGTCATTTTTATATTTTAAACGTATTACCCAAAAAGGAAATAAGAACAATAATGTGAAAAAAATGGAGATTCGAGAATAAAAGATATCCTCTTGGTAAAAGTTTTCGAATTTCATTGGTACTCTCACAAGATCGCTATTCGTTTTTTCCCTTGATGTTAAAGCCCGAAGGGTTAAAGGTCTTTCTGATATCTCCTGCATTTACATTGCCTTTCAGAATTGTCCCAAGACATTTATTCGAAAGACGTTATTCCGTCTGTCAGGCAACGACGCTCTTTTTCGGCGTACTTTTACTTGTTCACGGCATTACACCTGGGTCCACATCGATTCGTTTCTCCCAATAGCAATAGCGAATAGCGTGATTCATAGTTATGATTGCGACACGATTTTTCCAAAGAAATTGTCCTGACGTTCTTTACAACCGTTCGTAGAATTGGATAAATAGTTGAAAAAAAATTTTTATCCCCTGTTAACATAGTAATCATCATATTGCTTTCATTTGTAAACTGATTAGAATAACGAAAAAAAGAAAAAAAAAAGAAAAATGTATCAAAGTCATCTTTTTTCACCTTTTAAATGACTCAAAGTAGTATCTATAAAGGATAAAAATAGATTTTATCGATACAATATAGAACAATATAGAAAGTTGAAAGGGAATGCTTATAAATAGGCCGTATCTATCGATGCCATATCGATTTTTACAATTTTAAAGACTTTTGAGCTTATCATACTGTGCAACGACATACGATCGATCTTCGATTGGAAGTTTAGAGAAAGAGAGGAGACAGAGATGGAGGAGCGTTGAGAATCATATGTGCATGTCATTGTATATCAGAGATTTGAAGGATGAGGAGAACACGGAGAAGAGGAAACAGGATATAAAGTCATGATTGTTGATGAGAGAGTCTCGAGAGCTTTTTCTACTCGTGCAAATATACTATATGCATTTCTTTCTCCGATTTCTCTCTCTCTCTCTCTCTCTCTCTCTCTCTCTTTATCTTGCTTCGTACCTGCTTCCTCTTTCTTTCTTCATTCGTTCATTCGTTCGTTCCCGTTCGTTTCGTTTCGTCTCGTCCGTTCTCTTCGTTCGTTCATTCGTTCGTTCATTCGTTCGTTCATTCGTTCGTTCATTCGTTCGTTCATTCGCTTTACCTCGTGGAATTTGAATTGCAGAAACTCATTCGGATAGATACGAGAGCCGGTCTATGAATAAGGAAGGTAGGTATTGAAAAGAGCGAGGATTCCGATAAGCGAGAGGTTTCGATCCTTCTATCGTTTCTTCCTCTTACCTACCGAAAGCAAGTATAGTAGGTACGATAGACGACGATTTTGTGATTCGAGTTTTAATACTTTGCATACGGAGTATTGGAAAGGAGCAAGAATAATGAATGAATTCTAGTCTATTCTTGATCGTGTACTACTACGATCTTTATGATATGAAGATAAGAAAAAAGACTGAGTCATTTCTCACCAACCAAATTATTCGAAACCGTGTAAAGAATTAAAAGAAAAATTTCATCTCAAGATTTCATTCTTCTTCTTCTTCTTCTTCTTCTTCTTCTTCTTCATTATTCTGTATCTTATCTCATTATATTATCTTTTATTCTCAAAATAGATCGACAGAAATTTCAATGATTTTCCATGAGGTAAGGTATACACGTGTCGAATTGAATCCTTAATTAGTAAGCATTGTTAGCTTAGTTAGGACGGAGAAACCGTCTAGATAGCGCAACGTGGACAATTTACCAGTGACGATCCCGTGTCCACCGTTACGAGTCAGTCATTGAATATTGACGAGCAAGCGTTTCCTTCTCCCTTCATGATAGAGATTCTCTACTATCCTGTTCCTCCGTTAAAGCCGAAATTTCGTGCGTAACCTCAACCTGTTTCGATTAGTTTTGCCGAGATCAGCATTGGAAAAGCGAAAATACAAACGACCTCGCTTGCTCGTTGTAATTAAGAAAATAGGATTAGAGAAGAGAAATTAAAATGAGAGAGTTGCCAAAGTTACGCTAACGAATCAAATTCAGGATGCACTTGGCGTGCTTTGTAACATTGGTATGATTTTACACTTTCAACGAGTGAGTTAACAAATTTGAAAAGTTGTCTCACGCGAACGGACGATATAAGACCACCAGAGCTGCATTATAACAAAGGAAATTTCAAATATTCTACCAATTTGCGTTCTAAGAAAATAGTATAGATACGAAATAAGAATGATTCCGGGAATAAGGTAAATTTTCTTGTAAAAATTATGGTTTAAACCATCTTGTCTCGTTTATTTTTCAACTCTCGTAATTTCTTTCTATCGTGTTCACATTTACACGCTCGATCCAAGACCACTTTCGTCGAATTCTCTTTCATTTTCTCTGTCTATACTTCTAGCCAGATAGAATTCACTTTGACTTTAACTAACGTATCTCTCCGTGCCAGAAATATTCAAGTCAAGCAATAAAATTACTTCCGTGTCCGTCGCGATTCCAAAAGCACAGAAGTGCTAAAATGATCAACGCCAACAATTTTATCGTGCCAAAGATAAAATCTGATCTAGATTAATTAAATATCGCGACATTCCCTTTTCTTTCTCTTTCTCTCTCTTTCACTTTTTTTTTTTGTTAATAAATAAAACATAACGGAGAAGCGTGCCTAAAGAGTCGATAGACGTGAATTATAATAAAAATCATGTCGTCGTATAGATGATACGTTAAATAATTAACAAATTTTTCGTTTTAAAATTTCCACGAAGATACGGAGAAAAATAGAATGGAAAAGAGGGTAGATATAAAGAAAAGAAAGAAAGAAAAAACGAAAAAAAAAGGAAAGTCCGTACAACGGCGAACAAATTCTCCCTGGAATTTATTATTTTTCGCGATGCCGAGAAATGACGAACATAGTAGAGGCGCGACGGTACTCTACGTCATTCGGTCGACCATTGTTACGCGTCGCGATTAAAAAGGTCGCTGCTTTTCGTTCGGCCATCATAACGTTCTCGTTTGGTATGGACGTCAACATCGAAAGAATATTTTACGTGAAATAAGATGATTAACGTCTTGCTCGATAATAAAGCTTTTTGCTTTTCTCTTCTATAATTACTTAGAAATATTTTTTTTTTGTCTAAAAGATTCTGCTTTTCTTCTTTACAATAATTACCCATTGCAAATTATTTTATTTAAAAATAATTCTCTTCTCAAATGGACAAAAAGATTCTTCTATCTTTTACAATACTTTTCTCAGTTTATTTTGTTTTTCGATAAAATATCTACCGTTTATTTCTTATTAGATAGATCGTAGACAGTATACAAATTTACACTATCACCCTACGGTTGAGTTTCAATTAAGATATCCTTTGTACCAACCGTCTTTTATTCCTGATCTCATGTTTAACAAAAGTCTCTTTCATCTTACGTCAAGATACAGGTTGTACCGACATCGGTCAGCCGTGAAAACCGACGCCACAAGGGCAACAAGAAGAGATTTTTAATTTACCACCAACGTGTCTAACTAGCAGCATCGAAATAGGAGTAGGGTTGAAAGCTTCGCCCTGTCTTTAAATCCACGGCAACGCCTTTCTATTGATCCTCGAGAAATTACTTTCTTTTCTTAAGTTGTATCGTAGAACTAAAAACAAAAGAATAATTAAAAATAAAAAACAAGAGTAATTAACGATCTCGGCTAATGTTTTTCCCATCGCTTTTGAAAAATAATGTAGATATAGAATATAAAATACGTGATCAAAGAAAAAGAAAGAAAGAGAAAAAGAGAGAAAGAGAGAGAGAGAGAGAGAGAAATTTATCGACTAACTTAAGTATGTAGCTTTTTCTTACAATTAATAATTATTATATGCTTCTTAAGTCTTGTGGATACGCGATATTCGCTAAGTATCACATTTTTAAATGTTTTCATGTAATAAACGTACTAATAGAAATCCAATAAAGTTTTATAGAAGGATTTGGAAAAGCTTGGTATATAACACAATAAAAGTTATCCCATTAGTATAAAATTCTGAGCATTTTTAAAATTAATATACTTAAATACATTAAGAGAAATTATAATTCGTAATTCTATATCGTAATTCGCATTTAGCTCACGCATGCAAACATATACACACACACACACACACATGTATATATAAGCCAGTTTTCGAGTTTGAATCGATTTTGAAAATCGAACATTGCGACGTTGTATTTTCCTCTAATCAACATCCCATGGTGGTAATAGCAATAGTAATTCTTCCTTTAATAATATATCTACGATTAAAATAAATGACATGCAGAAAAATATGAATGCTGCCGTTATAGAAGACAAAGTGTGTCGTCGAGCAATTCGTTGACGTAAATACTAAAAAGCCCGAGCGAGGTTGCCAACGCGATGAATATTATTTTCGTTCGTGGCATTCGCACGCGCGCCGATTGAAGCGCAGACCGGAATAATCGAACGGCTCGCGAACGAAAACGCCTGGCCTGGCTTGGCCTGGCTGCCTGTACGATCCAGCAAATTTATAACTAAAGCCATTAGTAGAGGCAATAATTTACGTGAACCCTTTACTCCCCACCACCTCTCCGATAACGACCATCCTCGTTTCGTTCGACTTTTTGTTTCGATGTTAATGAAAAAAGAAAAGAAGAAAAAAAATAGGAAAGGAAAAGAAAAGAAAAAGAAAAGTAAAATAAAACACACAAGAAAAACAATACAAGAAACGCAAGATCTTTAAATCTCTTTCTATGGGGTACATATAAAAAAATTTGTTTGGTCCCATTATTTCTTGAAACACTTTGTCAATTACTTAATTAAACATCACATGTAAGTATTATATATTCATAGAGATATTCTGTGGGTATCAATGCACATAGAAATTTTTTAACAATAAATATATATATACGTATGTATATATACGATATAAAATGAAATGTTAAAAGGATAGAAGAATGCTCGAGTAACTTTCAATTTAAGGCCATTGCATTTTATCAGACACAATAGCACCGTTTCAAAGAACGAGGAATATCGTATTGGCAAGCCAGACGCGTGAAAAGAAACTTCTTCTATCTTGTTCACCGAGGTGCTCGAAATTTGACAGATTTGATGTTGCTACGACGACGTCGTAGTCGTTGGAAATTCATTTTACATGTTTTCATGACCACGTCACCGTGGACCGATCGATCTTCTGGTTAGGCGAATTGACAAATAAACGTATCGACGAAAGAATGAGCGTGATCGCGTCGAATTTTCGTATCTTTATCATATTCATCCTTCTTTTAAGGTTCGATGGATGGGATAGAGTATAATAATTTTCGAAAAGCCTTTATGCTCAAGAAATTTATATTTCATGAAAACACATCAATAAAAGCATCGTTGTATACTCTTAGACGTGATCGAAATAACACTCTAATTATTAACATTAATTAATTATTCTCCGAACATCCGATACATTTCTAAAGAACAAGGTTGTCCTATATAATTTACGTGGTTATAATTTTATCCCCGTATAATCGGAATATCGATCGACGTTCTTTAAGTTGACTTTGTAACTAATTCTGACAGAGAAGTGACCTATCTTTGAATTTTAATCCGTTTAAATATAGATCGTACTAGGAGATCATTCATTAGAACGACCTCGTTACGTAACGAATATGTCGGAATAAAACCAATTATGCATGTACCAAATTAAAAGGAAATAAGGATAGAAAAATCGATGCCTGTACATGCTCTAATAAGATCTTTCTCGATCACTTTATATCGTTTTATCGAAGATTGATAATTAATTTCATTAGACGTATTTACGTACTTACTTGCACGTTTGTATGTACATGTAGTCAATTCCGAAATCTTGACAGAATGAATTAGCTTTCGTATTGATAATAAAAGGTTTTTTTTCTTTTTTTAAGTAAACCCAACGAATTTATAAGGATCGCAGATTAAAACTTCGAACGAAGGAAAAGGAAAACACTAAATTGCTGGATTGATTCGATCCACGCATCTCTCTCGTATACAGTTCTATTGAAAAAGATTGACGTAATTGCCTACGAACATGCAGAACGAAGTTCCGGAAGAGTTATTTCCTACTAAAGGATGATGATTAATGAGAAATCGTACTACGTATAAATCGTAATATTAAATCTTATAAAATAATATCTGTAAAGTTGGAACATAGAAATTCATTATTTCTCGTAGAAATCTAACAAAGTAATTCCCTAATGTCATGTCAAGTATAGTCGAGAATAGTGACGTTGAGATTAAGAGGATCGTTCTATGACAAAGCCAAATTTTGATTACAAATGCGAAGCGACGCGTCTCTCTGATTGAAACGATAAGAAACGAAATTCCTAAGATTATTATGACTTATCGTTAATTCGACGAACTAGAGCTCTATGCTAATTGATATTACAGAATTTCCTTCGAGTATGCGTACGCATTTCAACGCGTAGATATCGGTTTGGAAATATATGTAGTTACCTCTATCGTAAAATGGCTAACTACGAGGAGACATAATCGGGATGAATGACGCTCGTTAATGTATTCGTTAGTATGCAAAGTGGATAACGAAAATCACCGCTATCGAAAACCATTCTCTATCTTTTTTATTTTATTTATCGTTCAATTCCTGATTTTATCTCATTTAATTCGTATTTATCTTTCCATTATGTTCACACAAAATCAAAGATTTCACAAAAGTCGTTATGTCAGCACCATAGTAACGCGTATAGTCATTACTTTGTTTATCGATCAATTATAAAAGACTTATTTAATCGAATCCTGACGCACGTTGTCCTTTTTTTTTGTTTTTCTTCTTCACTAAATAGGCGCTATGTATTCACCGAAATTACATCTGCGAGATTATTTCGACATTGCAGCCTTCATTCTCATCCGCTTTGTTCCATTATACGATTTAAAACGATTCGATTTAATTACATTCTGGAACCAATCGATATACATACGTAGGTACATTATATCGAACGATACAATGTTCGTGAAAGATTATGAGAGGCGATTTGCAACAACGTTAAGTATATTACGCAGGCCCAAAGCGATCACTCGAAGCTATAATGCCGAGAATATGTTACGTGTATTTAATATTATCCAAATAAAGACATTTGAATCAATGACGAATGGAAAACACTTGTACATTGAAAATGTCGATATTCGAACTCGAGTTTTCCTTTTGATACGCGACGTATCGATTTAATTTGAATTTACATGGCCACCATATTCGAAATCCCTATTGGTTCGAAATATCAGGCGTGAGGTAATACCTACGGATGTCCTTTTGAATTCTCTCCTATTGACTATTTAAATAAATGCGAATGGTTTTCCATGTGACGTGTTTCGTTCTCTCGGCGAACAATGTATTCAGATTAAAATAAAAACTCAGAATAAAAATTTTTCACGTCGATCGTTGCGCGAAAAATAGGTATCTATTACGTTACGAAATAAAAATATAAAGATAGAATCCAAAGGGCAAATGAATATTCGAATACCTTCGAGTTCTAAGACTACGGTAATTTATCAGGCAGTTTGACGTGTCTATTAACCTTTCTCCCACGGTAGAGCCTAATTTCCGATAACATGGACTCCTCTAGTAAACTCTCTCTTTCTATCTCTCTCGATCTTCCCTTCTCTTTTCTACACACACACACACACACACACACACACATACACAGCTCTCTCGCCCTTTCGACCCCACTCGTCGACATCGCTAGCAGCCCTTCCGTTTCCTGCAACTCCACCAAGAAATTCTCCGTTCTTTCTTAATAACCACTTTCCTCATCACTCTATTTCGCAAACACCTCCTTCCTCCTTGTACCGACGATTCCGTTATCGTCCCACTTAGTTCGTCCGATTACTAGTACGGTCTTCTTTCTTTCGTTGATGAAACTTTCGAAACGAGCGTGAAAAATATCAAATAGAACGTCCATTGTCCGAAATAACGCAGAGGCATTTCCGATAAATGGATTTTTGGAGAATCGATGAACTGAAGAAAAAAAAAAAAAAAAAGGAAAGAAAGAAAAAAATAGTAATAGAGAAAATAGGAACGTATGATAGGAGAATTGAAAGCCTTTTCGATCTGTACAACGATATCTATGTATTAAAGTAATAACGTTGAAAAATACATTTATAAAAATTACAATAATACAAAAGAAAAGAAAACAAAAAAAAATGAAACGCGTCTTTAGAATACAAACGTTATTTAATATTATATTCGACATTAAAGTTGATCGACATTTTACTAACTATAAACTTTGAAGATCAGGCATTAATTCAAAGAAAGGAGAATGAGTGGTGGTGAGTCGTGCAAAGCCAAGGGATAACGAATTACATCTCGAAAGAAGTAAGCGAAAGAACAGCACGTTTCTTGGTCGGTAGATCTCAAGGAAAATCTTCGTTCGTCCGCCAGTCACGTTCTCCATGAAAATCCCAAAAGATCGAGAGGCTCCTGCAAAAACGAGACTCTCTCTCTCTCTCTCTCTCTCTCTCTCTCTCTCTCTCTTTCTCTCTTTCTCTCGGTTCTAGTAGCTCTCGTAGCTAGTAGGCGTACTCTTCCTCTGAGGATTAATTTCATGGAATCTCACGAGAGTGTGGCTGGCATGTACCGTTGGTAATACCATCGAAGGAGGAAGAACGTCGGACAACGGGATAGTATTATAGAAAAATATGCGAGGAAATTTTGCATGACAGCTCTTTATTGTCGAGAGAAATGCCTCGACCGCCTTTATTATTGCGTCCCTGGTATAGGAGGCCGTTTCCCTCTTCTGTCGCTATTACTCAGGCTGTCATAACGAAACCAGGAAACAAGTTGAAATATGCACTCTCCGGGCGGACACCTCTTTGTAACCCGCTTAAAATACGCGTTGGAAATACGCGACGAAGTCGTAAACGAGGGAATCACTGGCCTAACATAGCCTGCCTCTTTGTTACCACCTCTCGACTATTCGACCGTTCGTTCTCATTTATACATATATAACTAACGATCCAACCCCTTTCACCTTTTCTGCTTTTGATTCTCATAAAAATTACAACGAACTCTTGTTATCTTTCCACGTTCATACGATGCCGTAAGACTTTTAATAGGTCTTATCTAACACGATTTTTTAAAGAAGTCATTATATGTCGTCCTTTTCTTATGAAATTTAACGAACCTTTCATTTCGATTCGATATTTTTAAAGAGCAACCATTCGCCATTTGACATGCCCTAAGAAATACGGAACAAACTGACGAGATAAGAATAATTCAAATCTTTTTCTTTGTATTTCAAGGATAACGAGATAACGCAGTTAAATACGTATGTTATTCAATAATATATGTCAGTTTTACGTTTTTTATGTATAACACATATATAAAAGTAGAAAAGGAAGACATAGAGATACAGCAAGACGTGGTAATTTCTTACTATCATAGAAACAAAGTGGCGGAATATCTCGTAGGATTTCTTTCGCGAGGATCTTCCTTCTCTTCCTTCTATGCCATGCGACGTGCTGAGGTCCTCGAAGACAACGCTGGCGCGAAGATGAAAAAGAAAAAAAAGAGAAAAGAGCAGAGGGCGGAGAGGCAATGAAAAAGTACTAGGTAGAACGCGTAAGCTAGAGCTTTGCGTCCTGATATATGCAGGCCATTAGGCGACATTGGTGTATGCGTCATTCCTAGTACCAAAAGAGCTGGGAACTCTTTCTCTTTTCTTCTTCTTTTCCTCTTCTTTTTCGAGAATAAGTTCACTGCCCGCGAATAGTTCCTCTTATCATCCTTTACCGCAAACGAACCTCATTTGTCATTAGTAATTGTACCAGAGACATTTCTTAAATTTACAAATTATATCGCTGTTTAATATGCGAATAAGTTACATCGTTCGTGTCAAGAAACGTTGAACGATACGAAAATCAATATTTTCCAATATTTTTAAAATCGGTTTTTTTTGTCCTTTTTTTTGTTCGGACGATCGTTAAAATGTCAAACGAGACGAAATATAAACGAACGCTTCGTTATATCTTTTGTAAAAGTTCATAACGTCAATACATACGTTATATACAATATATCGTATATAATACACAAACTCGTAGAATTAATTGGCGGTCATATCTCTTTTGGTCGATCGAAAGAAGTTTTTGTATAACTGATGGTAAGCCACGAGTCCACTTTCATCGTTCTATTTAAACGTATGGACTAATAACCCGAATGTTCTATATAGAATTGCTTATGCCAATTCTTACGTTCTTAATGCCATGCTTTAACCCTTTGGCTACGATGAATTTTAATAAAATAAAAAAAAAAAATAAATAAATAAATAAAAGGAACAAAAAAACACATCGTTGTAATCGTTGTTACATGTCAAACGGACACGTCGTTTATTCATATCCAGTTGATTGCTATATGACATGTCGCAATATATAATATTTTCAATGTTATATCAATTTAGTAAAATAATAAAAGCATTGTTTCGAAAAAAATTTATTG
The DNA here is from genome assembly GCF_910589235.1 of Vespa crabro. NCBI lineage: Eukaryota > Metazoa > Arthropoda > Insecta > Hymenoptera > Vespidae > Vespa > Vespa crabro. The sequence continues at coordinate 17,203,803 of NC_060956.1, read as the reverse complement.
GATATACATGTCTATTCTTATATATATATATATATATATATATATATATATATATATATATATATATATATATTAATTAGATATGTGAGAGAAGGTAATAGAATTTCGTAGTCAAAGGACTAACGTTTGAATCAATGTATCACAAGGGACTCCACGCAATAGGAACTTCATCTTTCATCCATCGAAGCTGCTTTCTGTTCGATTAGCATGTAACTTGTGTCGTAGCCTGAAACGCTTTTCCTATGTTCCGAGACGAGCAAATATACTATCGAACCTTGATTAATATTACGTTCTACTTGCTTGCATTGACTGATCGAAGCGTAAAAAAGAAAAGAAAAGATAAGAAAAGAAAAGATAAGAAAAGAGGAAAGGAAAATGAGTAGAGAATTCTTCGATATTGATGATAAAGAAGAATTTTCTGTTATTTTCATTTTTCTTTTATTTGCTATAATTTTTTCTTTTTTCTTTCTTTTTTTGTTTTCTTTTTTTTTTCAAAGAAACCGTGGCAACCACAACAGAAAGAAAGATATTAACTTTTGAGCCTGCTACAGGTTTTCCGTTTTGTAGAAAGAAGAAACCATAAATATAAGTTCATAGAAAAACTTATTTCCTTTGATGAATATCCTATAGCGAAATCGTAGAAAACTGTCGCTCATTTTCCCTAAGCCCTTCAAACGACATAATCCCTATAAGATATTACGTACTTTTACGTAGACAAGTACATATATAAGCTGGTAACATGAATCTGAGACCTTACATCAGTCATTTATATGTATGATACCATATATGAACCCATGTTTAAATATTATATCTATACTTGCATACGTGAAGTTATAAAAACCAAAGAACTAATCCTGGATTATTACAAGTCGAGAGACAGAAGTGAATTATGCGCTGGCATGTGTTTGTAATAACGTTAAAAAGAATCTCGTTTGCTGGCGATCCCAAGCGTGGAAAAGGTTGGTTGGTTTGCGAGCGAGTTACGTGATTTAAATATTTATGCAAACGCATCGAAGAGACATCGAATTTCGTTCCGTCGAAACGATGTCATCGTATTTTCGCAAGAAGAACGAACAAATTTGAAAATTCGAATAATTCCCATATACGCACCTATGTATATACGAGAGCTTTTAATGAAATAACGTAAATCGTTATCATTGAAATTTTCTCTCTCTTTCTATCTTTCTCTCTCTCTCTCTCTCTCTCTCTCTCTCTCTCTCTCTCTCTCTCTCTCTACCTACCTACCTATCTATCTATCTCTATATTTTTTTCTGTTTTTACAACGAGATAAACTTTACCATGTCGATAAAATATAAAGCACAAAGATAAAATATACGCGATATATTTATAAATGAAATCTTACGCGAGGAAGATGTCCTGGTGTCAGAAGTAAATGACGAAAAAGGAAAAGGAAACGACGGAACGAGAAAATTTCTACGTGAAATTAACTTGCGTTACATAATAGACAGGACAAAATTGACCTATGTTTTTCTACTCCTTGCAATATTCCTCTCATTAGCTCATTCCCTTTTTGCATAATTCCCTTTTTACCTTAGCACGACTATCCGTCCCCTGTACTTTTGCAGGACGTACCGAACGAAGTTCCATTACCTAAGGGCTGTATATTTTAGCACGTTCTTACTTTTCTTATGACAACGTGAATAACGATCCGAAGCTCCAAAGTCGTATCTCCTTCGTAGGCCGGTATTTTATAAAAGAAAACGAAATAAAACTATCTGAGTTCATCTCGTGCACTTGCACTGTGATCGAGATTCTTTGCATATCTATATGGAGAAAAAGAGTTTTGCCGTAAAGGAAAGCGATGGAACAAAGAGAAAAGGAAAAGGAGAAAGAAACAGACAAAAAGAAAGAGAGAGATAGAGGCAAAGAGAGGAAAGGAAAAGAGCCATGAAATAAACGTGACTTTAATATCGCTCGTGATAACTTTGCGAAATAAGAGACAATTCAAATCGTTAGTAATCGGTATTGTATTATACTTTTCAAGCAGACAATATTTTCGATAATGTAATAATAATAATAATAATAACAATAACAATAACAATAACAATAACAATAACAATAACAATAACAATAACAATAATAATAATAATAATAATAATAATAATAATAAAATAAGAACGCTTAAGAATATTATAACAATAACGTTGGAACTCGATAATAAAATTAAAGGCAGATACAATAAATCAAACGATTCTATTACGTTCTACATGTATATATGCATATTTACTCTTTGAATTACAAAGACGGTTCTGTGCAAAGATTACAAATTTGCTAACAAAATATTTACCCATTGCACTCTCGATGTCTACTTTTACGTTAACATGTTGGATAGTGAAAATCGAAGAAGATTTGTCCAAAGCGAACAGACGTAAGTATATATACCTACACACACAACCACATACACACACATACACATACACTGACATATCTACACGTTTTTCTTCAGTGGATTTGTAATGGTGAACGTCCACCAAGTAGATACAAAGAAGATCGGAGGCGCCGGGTTGTCTAAGAGGAACGAAACGAAACTTGGTAGAAAGAGAGCAGCAAGGAGAAGGGATGAGGAAGGTGGAGACAAACACGAAGGATCTTCACGTTTTCGGGGACGATGGCACCGCCCTGAACATCGTCTCTGTCGACCTCTTTCTCTTTCTTTCTCTCTCTCTCTCTCTCTCTTTCTCTTTCTTTCTCTCTCTCTCTCTCTCTCTTTCTCTCTCTCTCTCTCTCTTGCGAAGAGGATTTTCGACATCGGTGTACAGTACGATGCGTCTTCCACGAAATTACACGGGCAGGTCATTTCCTCCTCGAGACATTTCCTCAATTTGAAGCATTCGCTTTCTGGATGTCGGAGACACACACATATGTACATATACAAAGAGAGATAGATAGATAGATAGATAGAGAGAGAGAGAGAGAGAGAGAGAGAGAGATGGAGAGAGGATGCATAACGTGTAGAAAGAAGCTCCTCCATCGTATTTACTCAGCACAGTCGACTGACTTCTACTCGTTCACTTTTCTCTTTTCTTCTCTTCTGTTTCCTTCACACCACAACTCTCTCTCTCTCTCTCTCTCTCTCTCTCTCTCTCTCTCTCTCTGTCTCTGTCGCTCTCTCTCTCTCTCTATCTCTTTCTCTCTTAGAGGAAGAGGATGACCTCCGAGAATGAAAAAAAAAAAGTCGACAGGTCAAGACTTAAATATTTTATTATGGGTCATCTTGTCGTAAATTTTTATTTATTGAGAAAAATCATTATTTAAAAGACAAGAAAAAGGATAAATGAAAAACTATTGAAGTAGATGCACGTTGATACACAGGAAATGCACTAAACATGAATCACTATATGGACACTTCATGGCAAATCGAGAATCAAATCCAATTTATGGTACATCCTGTAACCCGTCAGCAGTATAGTCCGATCGAAAGTTATAACGAACACAGCGAAATATAGGATACCACCGATCAATGTTTGCTCGGACATCGGAGAATATCGAGTTTGTTCTATGATCGGATTATACCGATCGGTCTATCTAATTATAGTTTGACCTTTTACCAACCGCATTTGCTTCTCTGCTTGTCTACTTTTCTATAGATATCTTTTCCATTAGCAGAATGACGTCATGAGTTTCACGTTATTCAATTCTCGATTTTCAATTCTCAGGATAGTCATTTCCTTCGTTCATCCTACACCCTTGTATATACTATGTATACATATACATATATATATATATGTACATATATATATTTCTTTCTCGCTCGAAACGTTTAAACTTAAAGGCACTTTCCGCTAACTACCTCATTCCCTTTGGAAAGGTACCATAAATAAGAATCCCTTGGGTACTATGCGCGTCCAAAATTTACGTGGTCTGACGTACCGTCACGTTGCAACGGCACTATCACTGTTGCAAACAATGCTCCTTCTTTCTCTCTCTCTCTCTCTCTCTCCTCTCTCTTTCTCTCTATATCCTTCTCCATTAGCGAAACGAGAGTTTAAGCTGCGAGCTTCGAGGATGTACATCATCCGGTCCGCAGAAATAACGTAACTCGGTCAGTTCGTCGCATCGAGTTGATTCCAGGCCCCTCACAACGAGTACTTCTTTAAATCTTCATGGCTTGATCTATCGATCTATTTATCTATCTTTCTATCTATCTATCTATCTATATTTCTATCTATCTATCTATCTATCTATCTATCTATATTTCTATCCATCTATCTATCTATATGATATATATATATATATATATATATATATATATATGCGGTAGCTATTTACGAAGCTTCGTTGAAGATAGTTTCACCAGAGAAAAGAAAATGGTCGAACCTCAACGATACAATACAAGAGGCGATATAAAAATCCTAGCAATAAAAATTTTATATCTCTTTTCTTCTACAAATCTAGACGATACGTTTTTCGTTCACTTTAACGATAACTCGATAAATCTTCTTCGAGAACATTCAGCCGGATCAGTGGCAGCTTGTTTCGGTAGGTTTTCCGTTACGAGCAATCAGTCACCAATAAATTCCAATTTCGTTCGATTTTGTTCGACGTATCGTTCGTTTGGTCAAGTACCGAATTGACGCACGAATATCACGTCAAAAGAGAGAAATGAGAAATAGTTAAAGAAATAAAAAAAAAAAAAAAAAAAAAAGTGAAAGAAAAAAAAGAAAAAAAAAGACAAAAAAGAGAGAGAAGGTAGCCTCGATTTCGTCTTGTTTTCCAACGGAAATGAAGTTTATCCTTAACGGAGGATTAAACAAAAATTCATTCGAACACGATGCAATTAGCTAGTTGAATTCAAAAGCTCAACTTCCAATTCAGCTGCGAGTGGGAAAAGAAGGGTTATTCGCGTCCCACCCCCCCCTCCCTCTCCTCACTCCTCTCGCGCCCCGTGAAAGAACTTTTTCAGTTGGTAAAAAGTTTGAAAAGCAAATGGTATCCGTATGAAACTTTATGAGACTCGTGGTCGCTTAACATCTTCGTTTATATTCCACGACGTTCGAAGGAACGAATAAACGAAATGCTTACGCGTTACGACAAAGGAAATGAGAAAGCTGAGAGACAGATTTATTATAGCCAATAGGGGACAAGGAAAACCCTCGCGCGTGAGAGAGAAAGAGAGAGAGAGAGAAAAAGGGTGGTTGATATTAGACAAGTTTTAAAGTAACGTCATCTCGTATTCAGGATCGAACGGTCGCAGGAAGTACCCCGATGAAAAAAGTTTCCCCGATGCGTGACGGATATTTATTCTAAGTCCGGGATGAAGAATATAAAATCGTTCAGGATAATGTCTCAAAAGTGAAATGGTTAAACAAAATGATATATCGTACTATTCTTTCTCCTACGTTCGACAAGTTCATTCTCTGTCGAAGAACAGATTATAATAAAAATACTGTAAGATAGGCTTATCTTTTTCTTAAAGTTAAAAGGACAGACTTTAGGATACCTATGGAAAATTAGATACCCATTTGAAACGATAAAACGGTTAGATTAATATAATACAAGAAATTCATTTGAAATGACATATAGTTAGGTTAATAAAAATTTGCCTCTGGCATTTTAATATTTTGAAAAAAAAAAGAATATCGTTGAGTTTTAATTTTCTTCAAATAATAATATCTATATATCATAATAGAGTAAATGGCTTTAAAACAAATCAAAGTTGGCATCACGTAAAAATCATTCTCTACGGATTTTAAATTAAAGAACTTGGAGAGGCTTTTCGGCTGAAGAAGACGAGATGCAAAGCTCGATGAATAATTTCTGTGCCGGAAAATTCGGGAAAGAAATTTTCTCGGATCTCGAAAGCCTTTGTTCAAAGAAAAACGATCCCACCTAGGTTTCATGACTGTTGATACTATGAGAAAAAAGAGAGAGAGAGAGAAAGAGAGAGAGAGAGAGAGAGAGAGAGAGAGAGAGAGAGAGACAGACAGATAGACAGACAGAAAGGCAAAAGACGTGAAAGCAGTAGAAAGATGAAGTAGACGAAGGTAGAAGAAATAAAGAATAGAGTAAAAAAAAGATAGAAAAGAGAAGCGACCATTACCGTTTCGTTGCGCTGTGATGCGGAAACGTGTTCGAGCGCGAATCAAGTCGAGCTTTATTTCTCTCACAAAGGACTTCTGTTCGAGGAAGTAACGAAGGCACCATAAAGGATCTTATCATTTTTTTCAACCAAGTCCGTTATGTTGCTCCAAAATCGGTTCCATTCGTTGTCCAATTTTTGACCATTCCAAAAAGTCGAAATCGATTTACCGAACGATTATTATCTAGAAAATTTCAATTTCAATTTCTGTTTTAATTAAAAAATCTTATATCGGATTATCTTACGTTTTTGTTTTGTCAATGATAGATTTTCTTACGTGAACCGTATGATCATTTCAACATCGATAAAATAACTATGGTACCTACGTTTTTATACTATGAAAATAAAAAAGATTGATATTAAACTATTCGTCGTTTCGAATTAACTCAAGCGTTTTGTATTGCCAAAAATGTCACAAATTGTGCACCTTTAATGAGGGAAAATACGGAGAAGCAAATTTTCGTCCGGAACTAACGGTGAACTTCAAACTTCGTTTCCTCGCTAGACACCGAATTAAATCGGTCGCGTCAACTTCCTCACGCGCTGTAATTCGTAGCAACTTGCCAAAAGCGAAATGTCCTTTTACCTCTGTTCCTAGCTCGATATCTCAGAGAATACAATAGTAGTAGTAATAGTAGTAATAGTAGTAGTAGTAGTCGTAGTCGTAGTCGTAGTATAGTAGGTATTAGTAGTAGTAATAATCGTGTAGCAGTCGTAATATAGTAGGTAGTAGTAGTAGTCGTAGTAGTAGTCGTAATATAGTAGATAGTAGTAGTAGTAGTCATAGTAGTAGTCCTGATAACAGTATGTAGCAGTAGTAATAATAGTAGTAGTAAAAACTGTTCACGAGCACCGGAAAATTCTTAAAGCTCCCGTTAACGAAGACGATTAACGTCGAGGCACATTTAAACTATAGAACTTTGCACTTTCACTAAATGGCGGATCGAAGAACTGGTCACGACAAATGACGTTCCGTGTTTAATAAATATGAATTCCTTCTATTAACGCGAGAACGCAACAAGACGATGCGAATGAATATTGTATTTCTCTAAAAGGAACAATAAAAATTTATAAAAATTTAAACAATATAACAATTTAAATAATTTAAACAATATTTAACTTTTTTAAAACCAAACGTTTTCTCCCTTAATTTAATTAAAAGTATTTATTTAATAATATAAAGAATATTATACTATGTCAATACGATATACGGAAAATTATTGAAATTATACGAATATTTGCGTACGCGATTATGTGTTTGAACACGTTTAAAAACCATCATTCTCGTATTCGTTATCATTATTACATGTAAACGTTCATTGGAGAATCTTTCGTTATGTTAACAGATGACTTCATTATGAATAGAAACAAGGTATCTTTGACTATTATAAATTTCTGTACGAACGTAGAACGTTTGAGAGTTCGGTCAGAGTCCTATCATTCCCTGTCTGTCCATCTCTCTCTCTCTTTCTCTCTCTCTCTCTCTCTCTCTCTCTCTCTCTCTCATGGTAAAATACGAAGCAGTGTACAAAAGAGATACGTCCTCTCGTACATTATTGTTTGCCCTTCCAGAGATTGCGGAGGCGGTGACGAAGCTGCCGCTTGAACGAGATGAAGTAACGGAAGTGAGAGAGTAAGAGAGAGAGAGAGAGAGAGAGAGAGAGAGAGAAAGAGAAAGAGAGAAAGAAAGAAAGAGAAATAATATGTGTGTGCGTGTTAGACAGTGTAAAAGAAGACAGAAAGGAAGAAGAGAAGAATCTGACGAAAGAAGAGGAAGAGAAGAGTGGTAACAGTGTCTGAGTGTCTGAAAACGCTGACGACTAGCTCACTTACTCTCGAACGAAGTACCTTTCGTATGAAACGTGGAGGAAACCTTGAGGAGGGATCGAGAAACGAGAAAGAGAGATAGAGAAGAAGTAGATGGAGTCTTTTCGTAGAATTCTTTCATGGAGACTATACTCCACCTACTCTTCTTCTTGTGCGGGCTCGGACAAGCGAGTAATTGCGATCGAAGACACACTCTCTTCTTTCTACCCTCTATCCTCTTCTACGATCTTCCCTCGATATAAGAACGTTACTACCTTCTAAGTTCTTGCCTACTTATATTTGTCCTATACCTATATACGTATATAGGTATATAGGTATATAGGTATGTGAGTACTTACATATTTACTTATTTTCCTTCTCCATTTATTTCTAACATGATCGAGTAACGTACGAGTACATATTTGTGCATAACAAATCTCTTTCCTCTCTCTCTCTCTCTCTCTCTCTCTCTCTCTCTCTCTCTCTCTCTCTCTCTCTCTTTCTCTCTTTTTCTCTTATTCTTTGACATATAAAAAGAAGACATATAAAAAGACATATAAAAAGAAGACATATAAAAAGAAATAATATCAAAATGAAATATTGTTTCTTTGGTACATACGTTATTCGTTAAAAATTCAATGATTATAAAATGAAATCTCTACTGTACGGTAGATAAGAATTCATTTCGTTCAGATTTCTCTTTCGAATGGTAGCAATCAGAGAATTTATTGTTCGATCAATCGTCTTCCTGTTTCTTCAATAGTCTCTCTCTCTCTCTCTCTCTCTCTCTCTCTCTCTTTCTCTCTCTCTCTCTCTTTCTCTCCCTGTTCTTAAAGACATGGTTCTCAGCGAAGAATGAACGACAATACAAGAAAAAAAAAATAGAGAAGATCGATGTTATTCTTGGCGCGCTCCTTTTCGTCGAGTATGAACGCCATCACAAAAATGGAAGGAGTTAGGTCACACAATCAAGCACATAGGTGAAGCCAACTAAAAACCGTTCCGAGTACAATGTCTTCGTGAGATCCTACGCTTCTACAGGATACGCGTCTGATGCGATTGCACCAACCGCGTAATATCATCTTCATTTTAAAAAAAAAAGAAGGACACAATTCCTTCTGGCAAGCTGGCTATTTCCTTCCTCGAATGTTCAAGAAATAATTCAAGCTACTTCGAGATCCGAATAAATGCGAGCTGTTTTGTTCTTCTCTTTCTCTCTCTCTCTCTCTCTCTCTCTCTCTCTCTCTCTCTTTCGTTCTTATCACTATATCTTCCTTTTCACTTCGGTTTAATGGCGTATGAAACTTTTAGAAACCCTACCACGAAATATATCCGCAAATTGCAACGAAGATTCCTTCCGTCGAATGAATTTAAAATCGTATCGCGATTCTTACGATCTCATTCGTTTCACGAAGAAACAATAATGATAAAGGATAGTTAGTATTTTCTCTCTCTCTCTCTCTCTCTCTCTCTCTCTCTCTCTCTCTCTCTATTTACCTATCTTTCACGGATATTCGATTTACCCTGTTGGAAATGATATTTTCTGTTTGAGACGATATCATGAAACAACCTCCCAAAGCAAACTATTAAATTATTAAATGATAATATGGAAGACCGATCGGATCGTCGATGGATACTCGATGAAAATTGAATTTTGAATGAAACATAAACCATCGTAGAATTATACTGATCCCATAGATATCTTAAAACATTTTCAGGCGCAAATACATTCCAAAAGGTTCGTAGAATTTCGAGCTCATTGTTATGTACGCCCATTCTCTTATTGAAAAGAACACGAAAATAAATTGTTCCTGTTATTGGACAAATTCGTAGAAACGATACCACATCAGTCCTTACAAATACCCTAATAAAATCTCTTTCGGATTGCCACTCCACGCTCTTTTCTCGCTCTTCGACGTGTTCAGACTCCCACGCCTACTTGTTTGTTTTCTATTGGATACTTCGAAAAGAAGTTTATCAATGAAAGGAAAAAAAAAAGGCAAACAAAAAAGAAGAAGAAGAAGAAGAAGATAAAGGAAGAAGAAGCGAAGAATAAACGAAGAAAAATGAAAGGAAAGAGAATTCATTGTTTTCATTCTAAGTTGCAATTAGCTACTTCGCAGCGTCTTATCAAATTTCTTTATATTTTCTAATGTTTTTTCGCGTTTCGCCGTATAAAAATTATTTTCCATCAATTCCCGTTCATTTTCATGCATCTCAAAGATCGTCATAATACTTAAATTTCTACTTGCTTATATTAGATATACCAGGAATAATATTAAAGCGTGTAATACTAGTATATTCACGATGAAGCATAAACTTATTTTATTTTATGGTTGATTATTTTACAAAAGTTATTAACAATGAGAGGATTCGATAGTTTGACAAACTTTACAAAAGGACGATGTAGATGTTCGTTAGAATATCATCAGTTAATTATAATGGAAGGATTATTATGAAAATGAACTTTTACTGTTGATAGTTGTCAGAAAATCGATCCGAACGAATATCTTATAATAATAATTATTCTTTGCTGATATTCGACTTAATTAAGGATCATCTTGTTAAATTAATTATGTTCAAATAAAAATAAAAAATATCCTTAAGCTTTAAAAATAAATGAAGGGCCACGAACATTTCTCCTTTTCTTTCCTTTTCATCTACGATGACGTTATCGTGGCACCACGGTGAATACCGAGCTTCCTGACGATTTGCGGAATTGCAAACGGACGTCCTTTTCACGATGATGCCGACCCTTGAATTTGGCCAACCCTACTATCCTGAAAGGATAACTCGATCGTTCAACGAAGCCTACTCCACAGCATCGACCAAATCCTACCTTTCGCATGTACGTGACTGGCATTGATCGTTGATTCTCAATCCTCCGTTCGCTTTTACTCCAAAAAATTCAACCTTTCCCCTTGTTCACCTTATCCCCGCCGTTACCTCTGATGAACGTTCGATGTTATCATAAATATAGCTCTCCCACCCCCTAACTCGATAAATTTACATTGATTTCAGATAGCAATGGAAAAGTGAAATAGAGTCGATGAAAAGAATCAATTCTCTATATCAAAAAAATAACGTAAATCCATACGCAATATACGCGTATGGTAAATAGAAAAATTTGCATTGAATAATGAAAAAAGAAGGAAAAAAAAAAGAAAAAAGAAAAAGAGAAAAAACCAAAGTCTGTCAAAACAAGAAGAATGTTGATTAATTGCACGGAAATGATTGCAGACGTTTTGAAATATATTCTATCAGAAATTATTATTTCCGAATGATAAAATTACTTCGTAATTGGCTAATACTTTTTTCATCTCATAGCTCATCAAACATTACAGAAGCTAATAATCGGAGTTGAGAGAGCGACGTCCAGAATTTGTATTCTAGAGCACGATCTCCCATACGTTACGAACTCAATTTGCCCATGTAATACGTTTTATTTCGTATCTTCTTCTTGCAATTTTACGTAAGTCACGCGAACGATAGATTTATTTTTCTGTTGCATAGTATCGTTTCAATTAATTTGTAAGCGTCCCACGTAGCAACGAATAAGTACCTACGTATATATCTATTACAAGCTTATTCTTAGGGACATTTAATTCTCTACTAGCGAGTTCCTTAACAAGATCCAGCCAATTTCTTGCTGTTACTTTTTTACGTACCTCGAAGCAATTCTTACTTTATTTTTTTGTCTGTAACAGTGTCTCTCAACCTATGGGCAGCTTCACGATATTGGGCCGCGTTAAATTTTTAATGGACCGCGAAATTATAGCTACTACCTTACGCGAATGCGAGGAAAGTGGAAAAGAATTGTAAGATATTTTCAGAAAGTTTCTCGTGGAATGTTCTTGTGAGTTCGCAGAAAATACCGCAGTAACAGAAGGTGTCTGTAAAGTAATATACAGGTAGATTCCAGTCTACTAGCTTTTTAAAAATTTAATATAACAGTAGCGAACATTTCAACCGCGGTAACATTGCAAACAAATGTATTGGCTCGCACGGAAAAATGTTCTAAAAACGTTTGCTTATAAAAATCTAATTATTTCCAACGTAAAATTTTTGTTAGATAATGATATTTTATGATCTTTCATATAACGATAATACAGAACGCTTTAATAACATTATTATGTCTATTTAAAGTTAGGTAGATAAACGTCATTTAATATGAACAATTGAAAAGGAACTTGTTTGTTATAAAAAAAAAAGTGCGAAGAAACGATCGTGAGAAACTTGTTAATTATCTGGGGGTTAACTGTACGACTGGAGAAATTCCAATTCGATTAGAAGTAGTTCATGTCCAAAGGTAAAGATGAAAGTTGTTATTTAACCTGAAATTCAGTTACGAAGTTTTGTTTAACCCGATTATAGTTTTCAAGCAGGGAGTTCCTTTTAAGCGCCGGTTTATGTAGACTCATACGTATACAATACCTACGTACGTTCGTATCACTCATAACAATTTCGCATTAAGCAGCTTTGAATAACGAAATTATACCATCAACCATCCTGACAGCATAATTACAAGGAAAAGTTTCGAAGGAATTTTAATTCAATTAGAGAAATCTGCAAGATATCCACACCTCCCCTTTCTCCTTCTCCTTTGTGTCAATCAAATTGAATGAAAAGCATCGGCAAGATTTAATCATAAGTATCACGAATATAATTTTATTAGTATAACGTTCATGTTTCATGCGTCTCGTGGTTCGACATTAATAGAGCACACAATCCTGAGCCTAATTACTATCTCGATAGAGCATGTGCCTAACTCAGAATACCTTGGCATGTTAGCAAAATCATCCTAATCGCTGAAAATGCAAAGATGTTATAGTCTATAGGTGAGAGGATCAGAGAGATTGGGATGCAACGAACGGATCCTGTATGTGTATATGTACATCCTATGAAGAGATAGAGAGAGAGAATGAGAGAGAAAGCGATAGGGAAACCCTTGGAGGGATGGACCGGATTCGATCGCGATGTACTACCATCTCACTTCATCTCTCTCTCTCTCTCTCTCTTGACGCTCTATGCTAGTAATTCAAATTTGCATACTATCAGAAATGCATCGTAGACGGAATCGTGAATAAACCTAACCCATGCGTGTCCGGCCACGTTTGCCATAATAAAGGACGGATTTATGGGCAACTCAGGATTCGTATATTCCTGTCTTCTCCTTGCTAAGCATCTCGAGCCCTATCTTTCTTCGTTCGCTTCTGTCCTCCTTTCTGTCTTTACTATAATCGAGAATATTAGAGACTCCTCTTAGATCCACCTGACCAAAATTAGCACACCAAAATGGCCATCTCTGTGTGTTATCGTGAATTTGCATATCCAGGGTCTTGAGATAGATAGAGAGAGAGAGAAAGAGAGAAACTCGAGGAAAGTAGATAGGTAGAGGGAGATGGGATATTCCTTCAGTTGAAAATCTCCTAGATTACTTGGCTAGAGTACTGGTCTTGCCTATTATGCAATTTGAATAACAAACACAATTATTTTCTATGATGATAATAATCACATTCTCGAGTACATTAACTTTTTTGTCATTATTACATTAAGTTCTCATTCGTTAAATTGATAATTGTAAAACTAAGAACGTGTATACGTCTATTCATATTAAATTAATTATTTATGCATGACGATTTAAATTCCAATGATCGTGGCTATATTCATCGTCGGAAATAATAGCGTTAAACGTAAGCACTAAGAAATATAATAAAGTCGATATATATATATATATCGACTTTCGCAGATATATATATATATATATATATATATATATATCTGCGAAAGTATTTTCAAATGTAAACCAATTAAATACAACACGCGATGAGTGTTCGGTGATCGTTTGCGTGTAAATTCACCGACGTAAATGTCACTGCATCGCCATAATATCATAATGACATAATATATTACACGAGATGAGTCAAATCGAGTGGCAACAAGCGGAAACGTCGCTAAGCGGAAACACAAAGATTAATTTAAAGCGTAATTGTCGATGAAAAGCATTTCTATTAAGCATTTAACGCTCATCGTGATACGATTACGAAATGGATGGCCATTAATCGATGTAGTACGTCGAGCATGAATATCTAAAGAGAATAATGGTTGTTAAACGCTTACATTGAGAAAATCTATTCGCGAAGAAGTCACGTCGTAACTACAAAAAAGAAAATCTCTGATGCAAATCGGTCCTCGTGAACTCATTCAGATTCTCCTCTGTCTTTTTCCCTCACTCCTCTTTTTCAAGACAATCGTACTTTTACGATAAAAACTTTTTTGAATAGACTCGTAGCGAGAAAATGAAAGAGTTTCATATCGTAGCTTTAGAATCGATTACGCGAACAAAAAATTCAACGAAATTTATTGAGAACAGACGCAAGACAAATTTTCTTCTCGTCTGTCTTCTCTCTCTCTCTCTCTCTCTCTCTCTCTCTCGCGTGTTTGTACGAAGTTTAGAAAATCGAGAATAGTTGAGAAATATAAAATAAGTAAATACATATTGGTTCCTGAAAGAAGGGGCGGCTTTCCAAAACACTCAATGTAGAATGACCCGTTCATTTCCTTTGATAGTTTATCTCACATATGTACATATATATATATATATATATATATCAATACAATATCGCATATATGTATCTTATAGGTAGATATATTCTCAGCAACATTTTTTATTCTTTTTCTTTTTTCTTTTTTTTTTAATCCTTTTACATTCATCGATGTTTTTTGTCCTATTTATGCATCGTTCGAAACCAATATTAATATACTTTTATCTAGATGTATGTTTAAATGTAAATATAATATATACTTGCCAACATACATTTTTTTTTTTTTTTATTTAAAAAAAATTCTGTTAAATTTGTCGTTACTTTTTATCGATATTTTATGCATCATTTTAAGCCGATATTAATATATTTTTATCTACATATACGTTTGCATGTAAAGATAATATAACGCAATATCGTACTGGTATTGCTTGAATTGCTTTCGGTCAAAACTTTCGATTTAACTGAGAAAAATTTTCCACTTTCACGTTTCTATTGGGAAAATTTTTATCTCATCCTCCATCATATTATCGCTGTCTTTTCTCTTAAACCAATCTATTTTAATTGAGCTTTGTTAACGATAATCATCGAAAAATATCAAAACGTAGAAAAGAAAATACGTCGTAGACAGAATTTCTTTCCTTGCTGACTTTTGCTTTTTGTGAAATATTCCGAAATTTTCTCAAATATAATTCCAAATACATTGTTGGATATCTTATAGCGTTGAGAAAAGAGCGTCCATTTGCAGGCTGGAACGGACAATTCAAAATCTTGAATTTATGAGGAAACTTTTCTCGCAAAACTTAGAAGAAGATTTCTTTACATCTCTCTCTCTCTCTCTCTCTCTCTCTCTCTCTCTCTCTCTCTCTCTCTCTCTCTCTCTCTCTCTTTCTCTCTTTGTGAATTCTCGAAGGGAATTCATCACCGAAAGAAAGAGAGAAATAAAGAGAGAAATAAAGAGAGAAAGAGAAAGAGGTAGAGGTAGAGGTAGAGATAGAGAGAGAGAGAGAGAGAGAGAGAGAGAAAAGATACCATTATCAAGTACTAGCCACAAATATTCTGAAACCTCCTCCCATTCTCAATCGCGTGCGTTATCAATGATTAATGTGTCGACGCGTCATACGATCGTACATCGCTTACGAATCGAGTCTGGTCGAAACATTGTAAATACTTTTGTTCGTATTATTCAAATTACTTAAAACAATATCAAAAACATAAATCATCTTTTTCTAATAATATTATACGTAAAGATATAGAAGAAATTTTATATCTATTATTTAATTATTATTCTCGAAAATTCTACAAAATCTAAAAGAGTTGTTTATT
Organism: Vespa crabro; assembly: GCF_910589235.1. Classification (NCBI taxonomy): domain Eukaryota; kingdom Metazoa; phylum Arthropoda; class Insecta; order Hymenoptera; family Vespidae; genus Vespa; species Vespa crabro. The sequence continues at coordinate 17,188,029 of NC_060956.1, read as the reverse complement.
AAGAAAATTAATTCAAACAAATTAATTAATTCAATTAATTATAAAAATAGTACGCAACTATTTTCGAATATAAGTTATAAGTGAAATCTATTCGGAAATATAATTTAATTCGAATACGTTAGGGAGTAACGATATTTCTTAGTAAGAAATAAAATTTGAAAGATTCCTCGTAAAAATAAGAACTTAGAAAAACCAATATTAGTAATATCCTTGAATTTATATTGAATCGTTTAACGTTAAATGATAAAAATATACCTGAAGAAGAACGAATGATAAAATTCAAAAGAAAGAGAACAGGAGAAATATCGTTTGAATTTATATTATGAGTCAGATCGTCATTTTTAATTCAAAGAGTTTACAATAAGTTGAAATATTTTTACCTTAGTTCATAAACATTTAATCACGATTCGATATTATACATTCGATCATTTCGATTGGTTATCCACAGAAATATATTTGAATTTTCAGATATTATATTTAAAACAGACATGTACGTACTTCGTATGAAATATACATATTCTACAAAAATAAACAAACAAATAAAAATAAAACAAATCCCGCGAAATTGATATATGTTGCTGCTTCGAACATAATTACAGAAGAGTAACGATTGAACGAACAGTTTTTCATCCCTTAGACAAAACCATTTTTATTCCCTTGAATCATCCAAAATCCAATGTAACAAAGGATGGATAAGAGAGAAGAGAAATATCGAAGAAGGGACGAATGGGAACTTCACGAGTATCTCTTGAGAAGGGAAGAATGGACGATTGGCAAACGGAAAGACGCATATCCGTTCGGCTGTGAGCCCTTCAACCGGCCGTTTGATCCAATTTTTCCTCTCTTCTTTGTCACTCCTTCTCCCCTTTACCTCCTCATCTCGTTCCTCTTCTTCTTCAGCATATCGGTCGTAGTTCGTGCATGAAATTTTATCGTAAAACTCGAAAGAGACCAGCATGCTCGATAAATCTTCAATGTGTCGTCCACCTGTAAGGAAACGATAATCGTTCTTTACTAAGTAAGAAAACGTCACAGCTTAAAAAGATGAACAGAGAGAGAGAGAGAGAGAAAAAGAGAGATAGAGAGAGAGAGAGAAAAAAAAGCTACAAGAATCGAACTACAAAACAGTAAGAGCCATCAAAGCATCGTAAACAAGTGCGCATCCTTTATCGTGAATTTTACGATCCGAATGAGGAGCAGAGAAAATAGAATAAGAATTTATTATGCGCTCCCATATAACGTCCCAACCCATTACTCTTATTCCACGTATAAACATACATAGACAAAAATATACACGGAAATATACAGCGAACTCGCTTATTCCTCTCGAGTGAATTCGCTGCACTGATAAATACCTAGAACATTGTAGTTTATGCATATTCTTTCGCCGTACGGTTTTACTACTACCTTCATTTATATTCCTTGCAAAATGACAAAGTCGGGATGCTCGATAGAGAAAGAGAGAGAGAGAGAGAGAGAGAGAGAGAGAGAAAGTCAAGATGGTAAAAGTCTGTACGAGCTTGACTTTTATTCGTTCTCTATCCGTTCGCAAAGTTCAACGAATCCGATCGGCTCTCTTTGATCTCTTCGCGTTTTGCGATCGAAGCAGTAGCACCGGCACGATGCACAGCAAACAGCTGTATTTACAGAAACTACCTTCATATTGGCAAACATTACTGGAAGCAATTAACAAAATCTAGGTCAAAGATTTTCTTTTTCGAAAACTCCAAGTTGATGAGGCCGAGCGTACACTCGAAATAAAACGAATTCCGTTGGATCCAATTCGGAAAATTGGAAGAAAGAAAAGAGAGGTCGTTCTTTCCTTTTTTTTTTCTTTTTTTTTTTTTTGTCGAGAAGAAAAGTGGGGAGAAAATATGTATATACAAATTTTACGAGCCAACGTCGACCACGCCTCTCGTACCTCTCGTTTGTATCATTCGTTTCGTTTCGTTTCGTTTCGTTTCGTTTCGTTTCGTTTCGTTTCGTTTCGTTTCGTTTCGTTCGTTCGTTCGTTCGTTCGTTCGTTTGTTCGTTCGTTCGTTCGATAGATATAACCGTATCTATATCTACGAGAGAGTGAAATATTTCCGTACATTCAAAATGGAAGGTCTAGGCGACAAACGTTCTCCCGAACGTGAACATAGATATGCAGTAGTCAAACGCTACTACTACGATCGATGTCGCTCAAGAAGAATGGTCCTTTGTTTCCTATTCTAAAATAGTAGATGGATCAACGTACCTCGATCGGGATGTATTTTCGATTGATACTTCGTTGTATCCATTGTGCGTTATACCATACGCATAGCACATGGAATAGTGAACGCATGTACCAGCATTTTGGTCATCTGGGAACATGTATGTGCGAGAGAGAGAGAGAGAGAGAGAGAGAGAGAGAGAGAGAAAGAGAGAAAGAAAAAGAGAAAGAGAGTAATCACAAACGCAGACACTCCATACACGTACATATATATACACTTTCGCGATATATCAGCTACTCCCAGGGGCATATATTGGATCGTAAAACGTCATTAGATATTCATTCGTTATTCTCGCTCGATCGGGCAACGGTCTGACTCCCAATGGTGCCGTTTCCTTGATCTTTAAACATCGTTTGCCCACGAGGAACGACCCATAAAGCATCGTTCCGTGGGCGCACGTTCGCAACGTTTCTTTTCCTTTCCTTCTTCCTTTTCGTTTCCCTTCTATTTCGTTTACGTGTCCTCGCTATCTCTATGTCTACCGAAACCTTCGATTTTCATCTTTTTTTTTCTTTCTTCTTTTTTTTCCCCCTTTCTTATTTCTACCCTTTTTCTACTTTGCACTCGTTTTACTCGCACTGGATAAGAACTGAAGATGCAACCCCTCGAAGAATCGATGCAGCTGGCGTATGCAATAAAAAAAAATAGTCGAGTATCAAATGGTCCTTAAGGGCCAACGAACTCAAATCTATGAATCCAAGATTTCTTCGCACCCATTGACGCGACTCAATCGATAGTCGTCTTATCGATAACGGAAACCATTCGAAACGATGTTCGAAATTATAAACGTGTCTTGACTTCGTTGTCGATAAAAAGAAAACGAGAACGAGCACGTACTTCTACGTCGGCGTCTCTTCTTTTATTTTTTTTTTCCCCGACACTCAAATGCGAAATAAAACGACGAAAAGCACTTGTCCCGAGTCGCTGATACTGAAGGATCCTACGAGCGAATTTGGTTCGAACGTTTAAGAGCCACGGCCTCATTAAGTTCTCAGAGGATCGATGAAAATTGAGGAGGATAAGATTCTGTTTCTATCATTACTGTTGCAATCGAATCTATCTCAGTTTTCTTTTTTCTTTTTTCTTTTTTTTTTCTTCTTCTTCTTTTTCTTTCCTCCCTCAAATTTCTTCAAATCTTCGAATAAACCTTAAATTTCTTTTACTTTTCATTCTATCTATCTATCTTTCTATATATCACAATAATATTGCTATTCTTTTCTCGACATTATAATATTTTTCAAACGTCATCGACTCTGAATTTTAATCTTCGGAAAAAATAAGAAAGTTCCTTTTCTTTCGAAAACCCAGAGACGTATTATTCCATTTCACAATGACCTCGTTACTCAATCATTATAAAATCAAATGTTCACTTAAATCTAATTTGTAATAAAGTAACCAACTATATATATGAATTAGATAGATCAATCTAATATGAAGTTTGCTTTTTTTTTGTTTTAGGTAAGGATTCGTTTCGTGTTTGAAAGGACGTTGAGTATCGATGGGAATATTTGAAATGGTAAAATAATTGAAATTTCATAATAAAGTCAAACGTAGCTTTGATTCCTTCTAAAGAAGGTATACCTAGTATAATAGATACATACACACACACACACACATATATATACGATCTGCAAAGAGCATAGCACGTAATACGTCACACGTAAAAGCTGTGACGCTTTTTGTCGTGCAGATGGCAGCCCCAACTCATTCCCGACCACCCCTGTTTCATGTTTTGTTCGACCCCCTCCCTCCTAGTTTATTTCTTGAGCGTAGTCCAGCTTCTATCTTGTTATACGTTGACCTGGAGTTCGCTCGTCATGTCGCTCGTCATGCTTCTCCGTTTTCTTGAGACAGAAAACGTGACTGGACGACGCGACGGAGAGAAACGTTAGAGAAATATTGTATGCCGAACAAAAAATGACTTCTCAGTGCGCTCCCGTATATCTATCTCGATTGAAAGTAAAGAAAATATTTTCGAATGAACAAAACACGTGACTTTATATTTTTCTTTATTTTTTTTCTTTTCTTTTTTTTTTTCCTTTCTTTACACCATCTATATCGCGAATTACGAATTAGAATGATAATTTAGCACTCGGTGAGAATCGATTGGTCGAATGAAAGGAACAAATGATAATGTAACGTCTGGAGAAGAATAGTTCTATAAATCGAAATCGATAAAATGAAAAAAAAATTGGAACGAGACAAAAAAAAAAGGAAAAAAGAGAAAATAAAAGAGAGTGGGGGAAGAAAAACTAGCAAGTGGGTCGATGGCTAGTTTACATAACGGATTTATCTTCGTATCTACAAAGCTATCTCTGTATCTCTCGAATTGCCGTATCGTTTCTCAATCGAGTGAACTATCGATGTTCCACCACTCGACTAACTATTTTATTCTTATCCCATTATGTTCGCCCTCTGAGTTTAAACGATAAATTAAAGTGAATTAATATAACTCGATGCATCTTCGTTTATTGCATCCCTTCTTTATCACACTATCTCTCTCACTCTCTCTTTTTCTCTGTCTCTCTCTGTCTCTCTCTCACTCTCTCTTTTTCTCTGTCTCTCTCTGTCTCTCTCTGTCTCTCTCTGTCTCTCTCTCTCTCTCTCTCTCTCTCTCTCTCTCTCTCTCTCTCTCTCTGTCTGTCTAACCCGTTATAAAATTTATTTATGATACATTTATGAATAATTTAAATGTCCTCCATTCTATCGATCAATCAATCGATTCTCTATCGTATTAAAAAGTTTCAGATAAATAGCGAAAATTTTTATAAAAATTTCATTAATATATCAATATTAAATTTCTACTACATTACGGTAGTAGATTCTCTCTCTCTCTGATTAGACGAATTTATACATATGGAAATCTTCGTCATTTTCACCTACGTCAAATAGCTTCTGAAAATGTAACAATGTATGACTAATTACATTCCATTCTCTTCTTGCAGCGTATTGTAGTATCATCTTCTGCATTGAAAAGTAGAATCTACTATTCTAGCCGAATAATCACTATTAGAACGTAATAATACTCAATTAGATGACATTTCATGAAATGCTAATAATTTTCTTCCTTATTTTCGATAGTTAACAGTTTATAATTACATCTTTATCAATGGATACTTTTGAATAATAATATTTCATTTGAAACACGTAAGTAGGTATAACGTATAGAAGAGAAATGATAATTTAAATAGAAAAATCTTATCAAAAATTTTATGAAACTTTGATCTCGTACAAATAACAAGTTTAATCGATATTTTTTTTAAATCAATAAAAATGATATATCGTATCGTTTAAAGAATACACTAGCAAACACTAGCAAGTATTACAAAATTATGTACTTCAATTTAAATTTTTACGATCTAATTAGTTAAAGAAGTATCATCAGAGACTTTTAGGAAAAAAAATCCAATATCCTCTTCCACGGGAAACTTTGTAAAAACATCCTAAATATACATATTCATCTTCTTATACAAATTTCTTCCCTAGTAGAAGACATACGAGTATATAATGTGTATGTATATATGTATATATATATATATTATACATACATATATACGTGCGCAATACTGGATACGTCGAACTCGTTGGGAAACTCTGTTCGACTTTCGGAGAAATTCACAAAATTGCGAAAAAGAAACGTTTGGAGCTTCGAACTTCAGAAAGACACCTTCGTTTTATCGCACGTTTCATGAGTTCCCATCGATATATATATATATATATATTTATTCTTTTTTCTTCTCTCTCCTTTCCTTTTTTCTACGTACGTGCGAAAAACACGAAAGGGAAAAATAGAAAATTTCGCAGTAGTCATGAAATAACTACTAGCAGCATATCTACGAACGTTTCGTTCGGATTCAAAAGTTAAAAAAGGAAATCCTCGACTTTCCCTTCGCTTTGACATTTTGTTCTTCTTCCTTTTTACCCCTCGAACATGGTCAAGTACGTCATGAACACGTTACTAGAAATAGAAAAAAAAAGAAAGAGAGAGAGAGAGAGAGAGAGAGAGAGAGAGAAAAAGAGAAAAAAGGATATTGCAATAGAGAACGATTCATAAAATGGATATAATATTCTTTATAATTTCTTTCCTACCTTTATTGTTTCTCCATAAAAAAAAAAAAAAAAAAAAAAAAAAAAAAAAAAAAAAAAAAAAAAAAAAAAAAAAAACGAAATAAAACATTAAATGTTCATATGCATTTCTCATAATTTTACATGCTTTTTCGAAATTACTTCGTATTACTTTATTGACTTAACTCTTCGATCTAACATTGAAATCGTCGAACGCTGATGGATCGATCCTAATCTCCTTTCCAAACTGAATTCTCTTGAGAGTCTAATTGAAAAAGGAAAGAAAAATGAAAATAACGTCAGTAGGATGTAAAAAACGCGGCTATAATTATATTGAACAGAAAAATTTGTATAATGCTACAAGAGGATTAAAACTAAGAATAATATCCTTGTAACGTGTTAATGATTAAAAATTAATATGTTAAAGCATGTAATAGACCAAATTTAAATTTTTAAAATAGTAAAATTCAAAATGTACATGTACGTTTATAATACACTGGACTAACTAAGGTATGATGTAAATGTATATTTGTACTGTTCAAAGGATTAATGGGATTTATTTTAGTAGTCCGACTGTGAACTTTTCAAACGCGCACTTGCACGCATTACAACACATACGTACGTACGTACATCGAATGAAACTGCAGGCTCTCTTGATTCCTGAGATCCATGAATAAATCAGATCCTACTGACGTTACTCGAAGTACTTTATGTTTGAATACGAGCGTGACGATGAATGGTCAAATGAACACCGACATAACTCAAATTCTACGTATATAAACTTGGTCGGTGCTTGTTAATCTCTCAATTTCTAGGAAAATCAACCTAATTAGAGATAATTAGTAATGATGATAGTTATCAAAAGTCAGTTTCAGTCATTTACTTTTTCTTTTTCTTTTCTTTCTTTTCTTTTCCTTCGATATTTTTTTGATATCTCTATTGATCTTCTAAAATTTAATATGAATTTGCCGTTATACATTGTAACTTTGTATTCGACTTATGCTTGAAAAAAAAAAGAGAAAAAGAAAAATAAAAAAAGAAGAAAAAGGAGATGTCGAGGGAAGAACTAACTCTCGCAAAATTTCTGTGAAATTTAAGAGGAGAAGAAAAAAGAAAAGAAAAAAAAAAGAGATAAGAGCGAAGAATTTTGGATGGAACGACAAAACTATTCTTTTTCAACCATGAGAATTAGATTGGCTGATGTCAAAGGGAGGAATAGGTTTGCATAAGGAAAAAGTCCAATATCGTAGAGACGTAGTTTTGTTGTCTTCTGAATAAAGAGATTTCAAAGAACACGATACTTTCCGTTTCTATTCTTATTTCTTTCGTTTCTTCTCGTTTTCTTTTCTTTTTTCTTTGAGAAAGAAACCTTTTCCTCACTCACTCACTCACTCACTCACTCACTCACTCTCTCTCTCTCTCTCTCTCTCTCTCTCTCTCTCTCTCTCTCTCTCTTTTTCTCGCTCTATTTTTCTTTTCTAAACAGACCTTCTTATAATCAAAATGAAAGAAAGAAATGATGGATTTTTATATATCAAACGTATCATCAAAGCGCGTACAGTATGTTTCGGATTTTCTTTACTTTAGTAAGAACTACAAAACGACGTATATAGGTAAAAATTTGTAAAAAGACTGTAACAATTTTATGATTTGTATACATATAGCCTTCACATTTTTCTATTATCTTCTTTCTCTTTTCCCTTTCATTCTTCTTCCTTCTTCTTCTTCTTTTTCTGTTTCTTCTTCTTCTTCTTTTTCTGTTTCTTCTTCTTCATCTTCTTCTTCTTCTTCTTCTGTTTTCTGCTTCATAAGCTCGTTCCCACAATGCAAAAGAAAGATTTGTAACTTGTGATATCGAAAAACGCTGGGGGCTTTCACTTCTATGAGCTTACCATTTTCCTTCTTCATCCTTTCGATGTTCTATCGGTCGATCTATTTCTTTTTATCTTTTTAAAGTCTCACTCGTTGATTCCTTTTTATTTCAATAAATTCTTTTCACCGTTGTTTCGTTTCATCAACGTCATCACAAATTTTTCAATGTGGTCTAATGGAAATGTTTCGATAGAAAAAAAAAAAAAACAAATCAAAACAACAAAAAAAGAAACAAAAAAAAAAAAGGAAAAAAAACAGTTAGCTCGAGTACGAAGATATTTATTGAATACACCCCAATTCCCCGTTGCATGAATTTATCCAGATTATTTTTCCCATAAATTTTCAATTGAAAAATATATGAATCATAATTATAGATGATTGCTTCTAATCGAAAAATCGATTACAAATCACCGCAAGCATCCAATATCACGCTTTATATTCCTTTACCCACTCGACTTCTTTAAAAACGACGATCGAAGTTCTCAAACGGGTTCTTTCTGGGACGGAAAAAAAAAAAATAAAAGAAAAATAAAAAAAAAAAAGAAGGAACTAAAGAGAAGTAAAGTTTCTTTTCTTCTTTTATTCTCCTCGATATCTCGTAGATATTTTTAGGCCTTCATTTTACTCAACTTCGCCCGAATCATATGCCGGCCGATACTTGACGATGCACGAACAATTTTTCGCTTTTCCCGGAGTTCCGTCAAATAATTTTCACAGTAGTGCTTAACGTTGGAACAGCTATCGGATCTACGTCTATTGACTCGTTGAAACTCGCACCCAAGCGAAAGCTCTCAAGAGAAAAGCGCTTCTAATTTCCAGCGATACCGTTGAGCGGTGCACGACGAGTGCACTGGCCGAGTATCCAGCCTCTTGACTATTCCTCTCCTCTCTCCTATTTCCTCATTCTTCTTCCCTCTATCTTTATATCTTTCTCTATCTGTTTCTCTTTCTTTTGCTCTTTCTTTCTCTATCTTTGTCTCGGTCTTTGTCTATATCTCTATCTCTATCTCCTTCCTCCCCATACTATTCTAAATCTTCTCTTCTTCTCTACATCCAAACTCTCACGTACACCTTTCTTATTCATCCCTATACTAGTGCTTTCATTCCCGTCCAACTGTGATTTACGATCTCCCTTTTGTCTCAAAAATGGCGAAGGAAAATGATTTAAACTAAGAATTTCTTTATTTCTTTTTCGCCGTTTTGTTCGGAATCAGGAAAGATCGTTTCTTGACATTACTACGCTCCATCGACTTTAAATTTGATTCACGTTGATAAAGTACATTAAAAAAAAAAAAAGGAAAAGAATTACATTGGATTTTTATGCAATTAATACTAGTGGTTTTTTGTTAAGATTATTAAATATTGAAATAAAATGGAAAATTGAAGTTAAGACTTACCTTTAAACCTCAATCTTCTCTATAATGTTCACTTTGCTACGACATAACCACGACTGCGATGTAGTTAACAAAACAGAACTAAATAAAAGCATAGAGACAAAACACAGAGAAAAAAAACATAGAGGTCATATTTCCACGTAACGGTCTACGATAGACATTTGGCTGTATATTTTCCAATACACTACAAACAAAAAAGGTCACTCCGATCGAATCGTTGAAACATTCGTAATGATTATTATGTGTAGTAACAACAATGATGATTATTCATGATATTATATCAATTCTAAGAATTTAGATATGAAATAAAAATTTTGTTAATTAACAATTCCTATATTCATCCATGAATAGATCTGTAAATAGATTAATCACCGATATTATGTATATATATGTATATATATATATATATATATATATATATAGAAATATGTATGCGCTATACTAACGTAGAATAAACAGAGGTAAGAGCATTCATAGTATCGTGGATTTACCAATGAAGCTAATCCGTAGAGACGCAAATACTGATGCTAAATTCCGAGTGGGGCACTGCAGGTGCGTGTAACGCTTAACATTCTATATGTTTGAATATATACATAAATACGCATGCATATAGATATATATATATATATATATATATATATATATATATATATATATTTGCATTACAACAATCCACCCGTGTCTATTATTAGTATATAGGGAATCTCTCTACGGCAAGAGAAAATTTTGTTTTTATATAATGGTCTTATACTATCAATTCGATATCTTGTTTTATAGAGAAAAGTATAATTGCGTATCGAAAATATTAGTAGTAAAAAAATCTGGCTATAAGAAAAAAAAAAGAAAAAAATACGAATAATTATGCTTATTATTTATTTCTATTATTTCATAGATATTAATCGATAAACAAAAGTCAACGATATATTAATCATATATATGTATATTATATATGTTTATATATATATATATATATATATATATTTGTATTATATATAATATATATTATATCGTATATGTATACGTACAATATTCATAATTAGTACATAAAGTTTTAATTAATCCAAAATTAATTATACTTTGTAAAGCGTTCAATCGCATTTATAATTCATACGTGGTAGGAAAACACACTCATCGCCTGTTAGTTATCACGAAAGGATTTTAGAATATTTCTCAGGTAACAAACGCGTTTGAAATTTTAGATACTCACGTCAAAACGCGTGATGGACTTTTATCTCACCGCTTGAAAGTTTCGAAAAAAAAATATATATATAAAAACAAAAAATAAAAATTTTATTGTCGCTTGTATCACGTATACGTCGAGAGAGAATCATCGGTGTATACGTAAAGAGTGAAATTTTTCGATTACTTTTCTACGGAACTATAACTCGACGACGTCAGGTAATAGATTTTATTCGATCGAGCGATAACGGTGAATCGATCGTACCAGTCGAATAAAATAAGAGTGAGAGGCTAACGCGCGAAATCGGAAGCCCAGCGAAAAGTGGTGAACCGTGCCAGAGACAAATCGGTGGACCTACAACAGAGTGCACCCTAGTAGTGCACGTTATTTTTATTGTTCCTGCACTTTTCAGAAGAACGACGCTTTCCATGATAAATGAATGAATCACCAAATCTGATGTCTCGTTCCATTTCGTGATTTATTTATCGTCTAACCCAACGCCATATTTTGTAGGAAAAATTATTCCTATTCCGTGAAACGTCTACTCCGGCCGATATCTTTGACTTGACACGGACACGAGTAAAAATATGTATGAATAGAGGATATCCTGTGACATTAAGTTAACATGAATATAGGTATATATGAATGGATACGTCGTATATATGCAGGTATTATCTTATATATATATATATATATATATATATATACACATATATACATATTGAAATGAAATCGATTCGAACAAAGAACTCTCATGGTTTTCAAATCACTAAGATTTACATAATGCATCGTGAGAGAAGAAATTCGTAGGCAATATGTGGTCCAAGTTTTTCAAGAAATTGCAAGATTCCATATCTATCTTTTTCTTTTTCTTTCTTTTCTTCCCTCTGGACACGATAGAGGTAGAGCTTCATACTGGTTACACGATCAACAAACGTCAGAAACGATTTGGGCTGATGCCTCGAATCGAATCAGGATCGAGACGGAGACTTTGGTGCTAAGCCTGACTACGACCATCAAATGACATCGACAGTATCCGTCGACGGCTGCTTCGATGACATCGCTTGCAACTTGCACGGCCCTTCACGTAGTTACGCACGAGTAAGCAAAACCGATCATCCCTTCTCTCTCAAACCACCCTCCATTCTCTCTCTCTCTCTCTCTCTCTCTCTCGCTGTAGATAGCTCTACGACGAAGCTTCTCGAAATACTCTGAAGTTCCTTTGACGATGGCGCATCACGATGATCGAATTTATAAAATAGCACGACTCATCAAAGAGTAATTTTCTCATGGATGTGGCTCGCTCGTTAAATAGCACTTTCAACGAAATTTCATATTCATTGTTAATAAACGAATATTTATAAATTTAATCTTTTTGATATATATATATACACACACACACACACACATATATATATATATTGTATACACGGTGCTCCTTTTAAGTAAAGCCACCTAAATATCTCTTCTTGTTATTGTGATACAAAAAAAATATTTTTTACGTAATGTACATACGACAAGAATATATTTTTCCCAAAGTCATGTTTTTCGGAACTATCAAAGACATCGGTGTTTTTTTTCGCACATAAGTACATTTTTTTTATTGTATCGTGTAGCTGATCAAAAAATACATTTAGATATGTATAATAACATGACCTTGAACTTTAAAAATTAAAGTTTATTTTTACATATTTCATCAATTCATATTTCTAAAACTCTCTTTTATTTCATTTTGGAAAGTTTTTTTAACAAGAAAAACGTTAAAAACTAGTCGTAGATATAACGACGAACGATAATTCCTAACTTGTTTGATGAGTCATTATGAATAGACCCTCGCATCAGATCTCGCTTGAGTTGATCTTATTCATTCATTCTAGACTTGGCAGGTCCACGCAAAAAGGAACAAAAGTAAACAAACTACCGGAGATTTCGTGTTCGACGTGTTCCTTTAGACTAAACCTTTTAAACATGTTTCCCGCGATATTTTACAAAGGATAACCTCTCAGCACATAGTAACCTCGTCCCAAATAGGCGTACGAACGACGTATCCTCGTGCAACGAAACGGTATAGTCAGTTTCAGATGCATAATGTAGTCCCTCGAGTCTCACCGATCTTGCCCTCACATCTCTTAGAAAGCCAGCAGCAGACGCAGCAGACACGAGCGTCACCAACGACGTTCCTTCCACGTCGTGACCAGGTTGAGAACGAACACACTCGGATTACGGTGTTCTCTTGCTCTTCCTTATATAATACGAACGGAGGATGATCATGCATCGATCCATATTCCTATCTATCTTTATCTTTTTCTCTCTTTCTCTCTCTTTCTCTCTCTCTCTCTCTCTCTTTCTCTCTCCGTATGTGTCTCTCATTCTTTCTATCTCTATCACTATATCTATCTCTATCTCTACATCTATTTCTCTTATTCTTCTTTCAGAACCGACTCTATAACGTGCAAATCTTCTTTCCCATGTGTCAACTCCATAAGTCACGGGATATGGGATTGGAAAGAGTTTAAGGCTATCTTTCAAATACACCTTCTAAGATACGTTCGAAGACACTTTTTAACTGTGCACTGACGACGATCCTTTCTATGCGATGCCTGGTAGCTTCTCGATATAAATACCCCTGGGAATTCTGTGCATCTTGTGATCGCAACGTTATGCACTCTGACGTTCATCGTTCTATAAACTCCGTTCTATCTTTCAGAGAGAAGGTTATCAAGCTTCGGTGATCATAATAGAAGGAACCCTTCGAGCAAGCGAGAATCCATTACCTTCTCGAATAAATTTTAAATACGTATTTATATATATATATACAAAAGATTAATAATAGAACGATAATAAGATTACATTAAGCGATCGTTACTTGCCACTATTTAAATGAAATGCTTTAAATTAGCGAGTTATCGCATATTACAGTGAAATTTAAATTGTAAATTTAACCAACCGGAAAATATATTACGGTATCATATTTCTTATTCGCATCAAGAATTCTTGATACGAACGCTTTTCCTGAACTAAAAATTTGCTTTTGTTACCATGACAGCGAACATAATATATCGTTCATTCATTAACAACTTTTTTTTTTTTTTCTAAAGAAAATTAATGATTATATATTGTCAGCGATGACGGGGTTAATGAAAGAAGGTCGCCTGAGTGATTAACATTCCTATTCGATTCGCGTTTTTTACCTTCGCACGAATTCTCGAAAATTGGCATGTCTTGTACTTACATATCTTCAACTAACTTAGGTAGCTATCTACCTAGCGTTGACAGTCAACGACACTTAACCTGACGTATACGTTCGATTTATATCGTTCCTTCGCGATTTTCCAAGCCAGCCACGAAATCCGTTACACGGAAAGAACCGATTCGTGATTGTCATAGTTGACGTACACGAACTTTTTGAAACGTTACATTCGCGAATTCTCCTCTCTTACTACGGATTCGTATTTCTATTCGTGATATTTCTACCGCGTGTTTTCTATGCACGCTCACCGACGCGTAACAGAGAAAACGATCCGTCTTTCACCGACATGAAAACATTTCGAACCATCAACAATAACGGAGTTTGAATACCAACTATGGAATACTGTTTGCTGTTATTGCAATTGTTTCCCCAATAGTTTGATCGAAATCGTTGTATAATAATGTAAGTAAAAAAAGAAAAGAAAAAAGAAAAGAAAACAGAGAAGAAAAAAGAGAAAAAGAACTAAGAGAAAGAATGAAATAAACAAAAGAGTCACCGTGGAAATATTTAGGATGGGGCGATGTGGGCGAGAAGGGGTGGACAGACAAGGATAGGATCACTTTTTCCGGGGGTTAATTCAAAGAATGGAAGCAGTAATGTGCCTGAGTTTCGCGCGACGTCACCTACCGTACGTCACTCTTTGTATAATAATGCCAGCCACCGATAGGACACGACTATGAAAAATGACCGAAAGTTCCCTACGGACAGAGACGCGAACGCGAATGAAGCAAAGAGAGAAAGAGAGAGAGAGAGAGAGAGAGAGATGGGCGGATGCAATGGACGAAAGAGGCTGCCGTTGCTACTGGGTGGGGCTATTGATTGCCCATCGGCATTGTTGTCAGCCACGCGGCGAGCAACGCTGGGAAATAATGCGATATTACCGGGCGGAAAGCTGTGATAAATTGATATCTAAACCGCGGCTTTTATGACACCAAACTGGTACGTTCGACGAAATTTACATTACCACGTCTTTCTTTTTTTTCCTTTTTTTGTTCCCATTACTACAATATCGCTATTATTATTTAGGAAATTTTGTTTGTCTCTAAGCGATGCTGCTTCATAAATCGAATATCAGAATTTTGAATAACATTTTGCCAACCACTTAAATTAGCCCAATTGAATATTGAGTACCATACAATTTAATTTTGATATATATATATATATATATATATATCTTTTTAATTTCTGTCATGAATATTATTTATACATGCATATAATTTATATTACGTATGAAATTTACATTATTACGTCTTTTTCTTCCTTGTTTCATTATTACAATATTGCTATTATTATTTAGGAAGTTTTGTTTGTCTCTATATGCAAGATTGATTGATAAATCGAATACCAGGATTTTAAATAACACTTTCCCAACCATCTAAATTAGCTTGATTGAATGCTAAGCACCATATAAATTAATTCTGATATATATATACATATATGTACATATATATATATATATGCATGTCGCTAATTTGTGCTAAATATTGTAAATAATGATATACACATATCACATATATATATATATATATATATATATATATATATATATATATACATCTGGAAATTATGGTAGATAATAAATATTTATATACGTATAGTGAAGTATATGCGAATAGGAATACTGATTACCTATGGACATTTGTACATCGATTTTCTCTTATCAATCTATTGTTATACCAAGTTAAAAGATTTCCCAGCATTACGTACTTTTCTATATAATACACTCATAAGACGATACAAATTGTTCGTCACAATAACTAAAAAATGGATTCATCTATTCACCTTCCGTTACGATTAATCGACCTTCACTCGTAGAAATAGCTTAGTTGTCTGCTAACACCTGAACGATCTTTCGAATAGTAGTTTCGTTCTATCGTTCCAGTTTCATTCATCTTCTAAGTGGATCGCACGCACAAAAAACTTTTTCGCTCGGACGTTTTATCTTTTTCTTTAGGTACTTTCGAAAAAGCGAATGGATTTATTCAATATCCTACCTTATCCTACCTCTGCTTATATAGAATTGCCAACATATTTGGATTATTAATCAAAAAATAAAATATAATTGATAGATTTATTTATATATGTGTAAACATGTATATGTATTGTATTATGATTATTATTTATTATACAATACAATATATGAATATAGTAGAAATCGTAAAACAATCATTATCAATGTTTAAATATAGTTCCACTATTATTAATTAAAGTGTTTCATTACGAATGATTGTTAACAACAATATTATATCGGATCTAATCAAATTTACTTTTGTTTTCGAATTAAAGTGAACAAAAAGTTACGAGAAAATATAATTGGAAGGGAAATTCTCTTCTCACATTCTCGAATTTTAAAGTACCCTTTAAGCTTGCCTTTAAATAATCGCAGAAAGCACAAGGGCGTGCATAAACCTCCGTATATTGAATACTTCGTCAAAGAGACACAAACGTGAGTTGCGATTTAATGAGCGGATACCTTTGATTAAATCGTACGTAATGAAAAGCGACGTTTCCAAATAATCTGTTCGTGGATGTCAAAAGGAAAAAGAAAAAGAAAAAGAAAAAAGAAAAGGAACAAATTCGGTATGTTTAACGTTTCAATAATCATTATATGCTTAGAAAGGTAAAGGCGTAGTGTTAAAACAGGGGAAGCGATATGCGAAATCGGATATTGCTAACATATTCTATTCTGTTACATTGCTATCTCAGTTGATTCGTTCCGCTTCTTCCATATAATGCGATAGCTTTTCTCTCTTTCTCTCTCTCTCTCTCTCCCTCTCTCTCTCTCCCTCTCTCTCTTACACACATTTCTCTGACGTTTCCATATATACCTACGTATACTATGTATGCGTATTTCAACGATATATCTACACGTATGTATATACCACCCGCATGGAACAAATATGTTCGCTTCGCTTTCTGATTGATCAATTCCATTGTATCCTATCTGTGTAGCGCGGAGTATAATTTAACGATATAAATTTCTATTCCATTGCGCTCGCGAGTTTGGCTCTAATTTTACGTTCATCAAAATCATTCGCTAAAATTGGAGATATGCGATAATGAGAAAGGAATTATCTATCTATGTCGATTATATGGGTGTCGGCTAACAATGAGCGCTAAACGGAAATGCATTTGGTACAAGCACGACAAGATTTTTGCGATCATATGAGAGGGGAAAAAAAGAAGTGTATCGTTAAAATCTATCGCATATAGATACACGATGAGAGAAATTAATAAAAAAACCACATCGATGACTTTTCCATTTTAATATAAAACCTCGAGATGAAATAAATTTTTTTAATGATACCAGAGACGAAAGAAAGAAATCCTCCCAAAAGCATTTGCATCGAAATCGGCTGCCCGAATGATCATACGTAGGTGTATATACCTAGATACACTCTCACACATAGCACGCATTTTAAATTGAAAATTTCATCAGGGAGCGCTCATTGTGGAATCTCGTGAGAAATTGAAATTTTTTACATGCCCCTTTGGGAAACCTTATAAAATTCTTTATTTTCTTCCGCTTCGAAAGTACTACGATCTTTATACATCTTTTATCTCATACGATGAAGGAACTGTCTGTTCTACGATCGAAATTGTAATCAAAGATTCGTAGTTACTCGTTGAATAATGCAAGAGTCGTCGTGAATGTAAAGATACCATACCAAGCTTGCTGGAGACCGATCGTTAAACATTGTTCCGCGTACTGTTTAGTAGAACCAGCCGATATCCAAACTCATCCCTTTATCTGGCGCGTTCCAGCACCCTCGGTTTACAGCAAAATCCTGCTTATCTCGCAGGACGATGTCCTTCGTCCAGAATCACGACTAGGAAGGAACGTAGCGAAGCTAAGTTATCGTTGTAACAGTTACAACCCTCTATATTATCGGGACTAGTTTATGCTCTTGCCCAATGACAATGTGTGAAAACAATCGAACGAAATAACAAAGAAGGGATGATCCTTTATGAAAAACGTACGGTACAAATAAAATAGACTGCATCTTGTTTTCTACCAAATAAATTGACGGTAAGTACACTTGGAACATACAAGATACATACGTACTATTTATTCAAAACGAATGTTTTCGGATTCATACGTATGTACGATGCGACTATCAATACAGCAAATACGATGGAACTCTCATATTACAGTCCTTGAGTTAAAAAAAAAAAAAAAAAAAAAAGCTTTCAACATCGTAAAATAAACCACATCTTTTTTATCGCTACAGTCAATTTTCTCCTATAGGATATACCTAACATTATCCTAACAATAAGCTTCTTTTGTTTACGAATCATAACAAGGGAATGAGCTAAATTATTTCATCACCGTGAGAAAACATGAAAATTCCATTAAAATTCACTATCCCGATATCGATAATAAAGTACGCATAGTTAACAAGAAAATCGTTTGTATTTTCATTTGACGAACGTGACCCGCTTATTATACTTCAGTAATTTTAAACACAACGAACGTGTATAAACAAACGTTTCTACGTACACAAAGGGCGTATTAACGTGAACGATTGTCAAAACAATTTACGCGAATGGAAGATCTGAAAACGCGATCAAAGCGGCCAACCATTGACGTGACACACTCATCAGGAGAAACCACAAAACAAACGATTTTTAACTCATACAAACTGTGCTGCAACGAAATTCGATGCGATTGATAACCGTACGGAAATAATTGAAATCTAAAAGAGAAAATAAAATAAGAATAATTTGGCAAGAAAGAGGGAGAGAGAGAGAGAGAGAGAGAGAGAGAGAGAGAGAAATAGGACTAGCCAAGCAGATAAACGATCCTGATGTTGAAGTGTAAGAAGGTCAAGCGTAATTAAGAAGAAAAGTTGTCTGCTTATCTCTCAAGAAGAGATCATTCCGGTCACGGGACATTCCTATGATATAACGTTCCTCCTTGTCGAGGAAATTATGTTCCTTTTTTTCTTCTTTTTTTTTTCTTTTCCCTTTTTTTTGACTTCCTTCTCTGCCCTTCCACTTCCACATTCACCTTGCCTTCTTATTAAGATATAGCTCTCTTGCTTCCGCGAGAAGAGGATACCTCTCTTTGGAGTAGGGCTAAATTACACCATTAATTGCATCTTGCCCACTTGCTATGCAACTGTGTCGAGTGCAACGACCCGTCCTTGGCCTAAATACCGATAACCCCTGAGTCACTTACTCCTGCATCATCTTCTAACCACGAATCCGTATACACCTGCCGATCAGGTTAACATCCATACCATTTAATTATGCTACCGATCTCGTGTTATGCAATTTACTCGTTGGCAGGAAGACCGATATAAACATAATCTCAACAGAGGATATTTATTACGAAGATAAATCGAAATATTTAGACATTTAAATTCATCCAAGGGAAATATGCTTTATTGTTGAAAGAAGATGAGAAACTTGAAAAGAGAAAGAGAAAGAGATGAAGAGAATAGCCAACAGAGAGTCGATTCCTCGTGAGTCCATTACTCTCTTCAACTGGTACGGGTAGATATAGTATATGTAACACCATCGGGGGATATTTATGATCTGTCTTGTACCAATCTAACTTAACTCCATCTCTGGGGTAACAAGGTCTGCCTCTATCTCTCTTCTCTCTTTCTCTCTCTCTCGCTCTCTTTCCCTCTCTTTCTCTCCTCTTCCTCTTACACTTCCACTTCCTCTCTCAGCTTCTCCATAGCATTTATCTCAGCAATAGAGCATCTCGGTAGTGAACGGAGGACACTGTCCCTGGCTGAGCTTAGTCGCGAAATGAACTTCGACCTCTCGAATGCTCATCCCGGCGAAAGCACCAGCACGCGATTCCCTTTGTCCGCAGCAGAGTTTCCATCTAACCGGCAATGCGCAGCGCACCGCCAATTTAAGAAGCTTATAAAATGGAAGTATACCTCACCGCACCCTTACCATGCAAATCTCTCACCGCGAGTACCGGCAAAATTGCACAGCCTTCGAACGATGGCTCGAAAGAAGGAAAAATGAAAGAGAGAAAGAGAGGAAAAAAAGAGAGTAGGGAAAAGTATCTCACTTTCGTGGAAATTATTACTTCACTGGCTGGCTTCGTATGTTGAAAGATTTTCTCCAGTGGTATACGTTTCATGCCAACGACGGAAAGAAAACTTTGCAGTTTAAAATTTTTTGAAAAATGTCCTTTGAAAAATATCTAATTTCGTGATACAACATTTCTCATTCATTGAAATTTATATCTTATTTATTTCCTTCCAGTTTTAAATAATTTATTTCTATTTACATGATTTTGTCTTTGAACAAAACGTTCAAAAATAGGCTCAAATTCGACGACGAAATGTATATTTATACATTGATATTACGTTATTCAGCTTCCAACACGAAATTAACATTTAATTACATAGCATAAGACCGATCCATATTGTATCTAATGATTAACCCTCGATGTAGATGCAACAGGGAGAGTATTAATTCATTCTTTGCATTAGAGTTGAAATAATTCAATCGCCATTGCGGCAAACATTCAAAATTTTCCGGAATAATGTCTATCGATCGACATGTTATTTATAGACACGTTTAATTACTAACCATAATGAGCTGATAACTATTTTTCAATATTGATATTGTTTTTATATCGAGATATCAATGGTAATGTCCGTTTATCGATTCATCAAAGGCGAATAATTTATCTTTGTTACTTATGCGTTATGCTATATCGAAAAATCGATATCATAATAATTTGTGAGCACTTAAATATCTCAACAATTATGAAATAACAATCAATATAGTTGATACCGCAATTACCACAGACGACTTCAGATTGCGGTTCGGAAACCACGATACATTTTGTTAGGAAACCCCTAGGAGAACTGGTTTGTATACACGATTCCTCCCTTTTTCTCTTTCCCTCTCCCTCTCTATCTTCTCTTTGACGCACCGTTATACCGTTGTACCCTTGTATCGAAAACTTTCCCAGTTGGCAAAGCGCCATCGTCACGGTGGACAGAATCTGAATGTATTTACGGTTATGTTTACGCTCACAATCGTTTGTGGACAATACTATCAATCCTATGCTACAAGTTTTCTCTCTCTCTCTCTCTCTCTCTCTCTCTCTCTCTCTCTCTCTCTCTCTCTTTCTCCTCTTCCTCTTTCATTTCCACTTCCTCCTTCTCCTCTTCCCTATTCTTCTTTTATTATCTTCTAACGGATTTCATATTTATATGAAATTCATCCGACGCTTTTATCACGCTACACTGAAAGAAATAATCGTACGTAGTTTTGTTACGAAATTTTTCATTGTTGAGAATATTTCGTACAAGCGATGCTTTAATGTTATTTAAAAATTGACTAAGAAGAAACAGAGAAAAGAAAAAAGTATTTGCTTTGAACGTTGAATTAAAATAGTTTTTATGCTTTTGCTCCGAGAATTTTCTTGTAATTGTTGATATTGTCCGTCGTATTTTCAAACTGGACACATATATGTATAATATATCGTGTTTACACACGTTGTATAAAAAATGAATTTCAATGAGGCACAATGGGAAATTATTCACGTATCGTCATTATTTTTAATTTCTTGATTTTTTTCCCATATTTCTCCGAAGGAATCTCGAGTACAATCGTCTGATTAAAAATTTGTAATCGATAAGTCAATTCCCGTTGTGTTAACTTTTTTTATCTCGAAAGAAATGCCTCTCATTGAGCCATCGTAATTCGCAACAAGCACAAGCCATTGCGCGACTAAACGAGCTGTTCAAAATCTTCTATAAAAATTCCGCACTGCTCTATCTATGGAAAAACTTTTGCGTATGGAGAAATTGTTCAAGGATGAAATCATAATCATTCAGAATGTCTTTGAAAGACATTTGATAAAAATTATAAAAAACGTTCAAGTTCCTCTGATTTTTCTTTCGAGATAGATGTAAAATAATATATTCTATCAATACCAAGTAATGGACCATTTAAACAATTTTGTTAACATTTTTAGAATAAAAATAATTCATGTATATATATATACATGAATATGTTATTCAAAATATCATAAAATCATTCGTGTATATATATATATATATATATATATATATATATATATATATATATACAATATTTTGAACCAATATATAAAAGAAAAAATGCTATGCTGTGTTACAATATATTTTAGTTAAATAATGAAAAAGTCCGAAACAAAGAACGTGAGTAACACACACACACACATACATATGCACTCATGCTTCTAGAAACCTTACATTTTAGTTCGTTACATATGTATCATAACATAGTTATATTGTAGATAGAAACTTTGTTCAACCCACTACTACAGATGTAATGAAACGGATACAGAACGTTGCGTTTTCCATCTGAAGGTAGTCATAGAATGAGAGAAAAGGAATGAGGGAAAGAGAGAGAGAGAGAGAGAGAGAAAGACAGAGAGAAAACGGAGAAGAGAAACATAGAAAACCCGACCGTTTACGAAGCGGCGTTCAATGTTATACAAAGGCTACCGAGCGTTTTCGAGAAAACTATATTTCGCGACTTTGAAACCGCTCCAAAATAAGATCAACGCGGCTTTTCTTCGTGTTCTCGAGTATTCTCTGATTCGATATTGGCGCAATGCTCTTTTACGATTATGTGAAAAATTCTGATTCGTTATGTTTCTTTTTTTTTTTTTTTTTTTTTTTTTTTTTAACGAAATGTACTTTCAGAAAGTCATTATGTCTCGTTAAATTTCGGTCTCGCAAAAGGAAAAGAAATAATCAATTACGAATGTTCTTCCGTTTTATATATAAAGTTTCTAACTCTGCGAACACAAGGAAATAAGAGAGACAAAGAGGGGGAGAGAGAGAGAGAGAGAGAGAGAGAGAGAGAGAAAATTATAGAACGAAAGCAAAGGATGGAAGAAGCAGTGACAGGGCAAAAAAAGAAGGAAAGGTCGTGTGTACGCGTACGTTGGAGTCGAGAGCTTTTATCGCCGTGGAAAGTCCATTAAGATAGCGCGAGTCGCTTCTGGGCTGCACCAGTAGCAGCAGTAGCAGCGAATGCTCCGATGGCCTTTTCACCGGCGACACCCAGTATATATGAGGTGTCAATGAAAAGCGGCGATTGCTCGATTGCCTGTCCTGCGAAACTGCGTTACTTCGAAATGGCCGTCGTTTCTAGTCTCCGTCGTAGTATTATGTTGTCACTTTCTCTCTCTCTCTCTCTCTCTCTCTCTCTCTATCTCTCTTTCTCTCTCTCTCTCTCTCTCTTCTTTTTTTCGATTTTCCTCTCACTCCATTTTTAATACCTTTCCAAAAGAATTAAACAAAAGGGCAGCCTCGACAAAAGAAACGTTACACGATTCGTGTAACTCTTTTTTTTTTAACATTTAACAAAAGTGGAACGAAAGTTAGTTCCATCGAGTATGAACGATAAATCGATGTTACATCCGAAAACAATCATGATCTAATATATATATATATATATATATATATATATATATATATATATATATATATATGTACTAGGTATATCTACATTTCTTCCCACGATCGATATGAAATTAAAATTCATAGGACATCGGCCATTGTGCCGATCATAAAAGCGACGAAAATTTCAACCCATCGATCGTGCACACGTGTACGTGCATTCGTGATGTACAACAAGAGAGAGTTTTTCTTCTTTTTTTTTTTTCTTTTTTTTTTTTTCTTTTTTCTTTTTTTTTTTTTTTTCATCGAAAACAAAATATTTGCATGCTTTTCTCCTTTGTATGTTACATATTAATTAAGATACTGAATGATACTCTTTTATATAGCTTTTTTTAAATATCGTTCCGGTCAATTTTGATCAGCTTGAATGAATTCCCTTCGAAAAGACTTTTTGTTATTTACTTTAAAAAAAAAAAAAAAAGGAAAAAGAAAGGAAAAATGAGGAAAAAGAATAACAAATTTATAATCCTCCTTGTACCAGTAAATATTCGCTAATTTAGAGAACTCGAAGTTTATCGAAAGTATTTACAAGGATTATCCGTTTTGATTCTCTAGCTGTTCGAACAAACAGCTGATGCTCCTTTCTCTCTTTCTCTCTCTCTCTCTATCTATCTATCTATCTATCTACCTATCTGCAGTAGCAATAACATCCAAGTTGGTTTTCCCAAGAAAAGCTGGTGTTAACGGCTCGTAAGTCACGATACGCGAAATCACGACGTGGCAGCAGGTGCGAATTATAGAATGTAAAGTCTCGAAGAGGAAGGATCGTGATAATTTACTACGTCGAAAGACGAATGGCTTCTCTACCCGTTCTCCTCCTTCTACTATTAAGAGATCTGGCGGTTAATCCATCTCGGCTTTCACAAATTAACGTATCCTCGACTTAATGCGAATTCGTCTTTGAATTTATCATGAGAGGAATAGAGAGAAAGAAACTATTTCGAAAACAATACAATCACATATTATAGTTATTCAAAGTTTCATTTGAAATTAGATTTTTACTATTATATAATTAATTGTAGAAATTTCATTAAATTCACACAATTGATAATATTATAATAAATCAATATAATTATACTCTTTGAAGACCGGGTTTAGTTTTAACCTAAATAATTTATCGAATCTTTCATTAGTACGATAAGAATATAAGTATCGTCGAGTCACGTATATAATATCGAACGTGAGAGAGCCGATTGACCGGGATGGATGTCTCCGTTCGACGCTCGTTAAAATTAACGAACTTGTTGCAAGCGAGAAGAGAATGAAGCGAGGAGAGAATGAAGCGAGGAGAGCACTGAGAAAGAGGTGCACCGTTTTTACGACCAGAAACTCTATCGTTTCCGACGTCGTTAAAACGCGACCGGTCGATCAAGAAATAGGATCCTCAGCTAGATGGAAGGCGAGACTTTGAAGTTACCGTTTTCTCATCAAATTGATTGTTTCGAGAAAAACGAAGAAAAGAAAGAAGAAGAGGAATGGAGAAAAGAAAGGATGGAGGAGTATGAGCGAAAAGAAGGAGAGAAAAACCAGAGAAGAAGTATCCTCGTCGTGCTTCGTACATACGAAAGGAACTGCCATTCGTGTCATTAATAATTGCAGATTGTGTACCCACCGAGATTACTCCCTTTATCCGTTCTCCTCGAGTCTACGCATTCATCCCCGTTTCACCGTACTTTCCTGCTTCTCTCTCTTTCTCTCTCTCGTAGTCTCCTATACGACATTCTTTCGCATCTCCCTACTCCGAAGCTTTCGTCTCTAGCCGACAGGCGTATGTTTACGTAGCTTTAAATTCACCCTCGAATTTGCAGTCGTTTCGTCTTACCTTCTTCCACCTTCCACGAGAATGGAGAAAGATGGCGCACATTTGCGGATACGCTTAGGTACACTGCTACGTTCGTTATCTCTCATCCTTGCCGTTGTTGTTCTCCCATTCCCATCTCTTTCTCTCTAACTCTCTTTCTCTCTCCACATCGCTTCATCATCGTCGAGCGGCAATAACTTCACCGTCGGCTCCAAACAAAAGCCACAAGAACCGAAATCACGCGAGTTATGGAATTAAGCTTCCCGAGTGTTATATAGAGAAACAAACGTTTCCACGGCAAATACTTTGTTATCTAACGCGAACATCGAATTGCCAGATTAATGGACAAAATACGACGACGCCATTGATCGTTCATGTCTATCCTGCCGAACGATGAAATACCCGCGTAATGATATTTCTGCTTGATAATAAGAAAGAAAAAAAAACAAAAAACAAAAAACAAACAAAAATGAGTTATTTTCAAGCGATCGTCTTTTACTTCTTTCGATATTATTTATCTTACGTGGATATATTAATGTGTTCTCGAAGATTAATCTTCTCAGTCTTTTTACAAAAATAATAAAATGTACAATTGTTATATAAACAAGTTCAGATAGAAAATATTTAGAAAAGATCGAACTTAAATTAATGTGAAAATAGTATCTTTAAAATAAACCTTAACTTGCTAATGTAATGTTAATGTACTCTATCATATATTATACCAATTAGAATATTATTTAATTTACATTATTTAAATAAGAAGTTATATTAAAATTCATGAGTTAGTTATACGATAGAAAAATCACATATTTAATAAGATAATATTTTTTAACTATATTTTATTATAATGATAATATATTAATATATTTTAACAATATATTAATATATTTTTAATAATTTTGATAATATATTAATATATTTTTTAACTATATTTTATTAAAATCAAAATTTAAATATTGTAATTAAATTTAAAAAATAATAGAAAATAATATGAATCATACGAAGAGAATTAATACGTGTTAACGCTTAATGAAATGTCTTAGTAGACTGATAGGTCATATATAATGATCATAAGTTTTGTAAACAAAAAAGTTTCCAAGTATATTTACTTTTCTGCCCTTGGAGATATTCTCCAAGGAAATGTTCTTCTTCTTACAAATTCATTCAACATTAAGGATAAGTTCGAAGATCAGAATGAAATATATTAATGAAATATTAAAATATTTTCGTAGAAAACGTAACTTTTCAATGAGATTGAAAATAAACATCTCCTTTGAAAATTGGTAATTACGAACGAACCTGTCATTATTCAAAACTGAGGTGGAGTCTTTTAATGGTAAATCGATAAGTAGATTTAATCAATCCTACAGTTTAATTCGCACGGATGATTAAACCGAAATGAGGCTTTGTTGATGACCGAGTTAATTAGGGAGATCCGTTCTTCGAAGCAGCCAGCGTTTGTCCGATGCAAGCTCAACTGTTGCCGCATCATTGAACTGACGTTATTCTCGTAAGAGGAAGAGAAATGAAGATGCAAATAGAACTATGTATATATATATATATATATATATATATATATATATATATAATATTTTAATTTTTTCTATTTTAACTCGTTTTAATTATGGTGAAGTGACAAACGGAAATATGTTTCTCTGTGAACAAAGAGATAAATCTTTATTTGTTAGTTAATGCTTAGCTCTTAATTACTCTTACCTGTGAACAAAGAAACGACAATTTACGTTTATTATTCATAATATTAAATCTTATTTAATATATATTACAAATTTTCTTATAGTTCTCGTGTTACTTTTCTCTTCTACGTTATATTTCATACTGTCCGTTTCTCTTCCAAATCTTAACGGCTCGGTTTGTAGGTCACAAAAGAAATTGTAAATAATAAAGGACAATGGAAGGGCGGGTTATGAGACGCAAATCTATCTGAAGAAAGTATACTTTCTTTACATATATATATATATATATATATATATATATATGTGTACATATATGTACACGTATGTGTACGTCTCTCTCTCTCTCTCTCTCTCTCTCTCTCCCTCTCTTTCTCCCTCTTTCTCTCTTTCTACTTCTCTCTTTGTAAATGTATACAGGTTGTTTACGGTGCAAAAGAAAAAAAGAAAATAAATAGGAGATCGATGATTAGAAATCAAACCGAGAAATCAAGCCGAGAAAAAAACTTTTCTTTGTTTACTAAGAAATCTCTATTGGAAAATGTTAATCGACTTCATTCGAAAATATATGAGGGAGTATATTTAACTGAACGAAATTATTATTCCCTTTTTTATTTTTATCTTTTCTCTCTTGATTGCTCTCAAGGTATTCGATCGACGATTCATTTTTAAACTTCTGTCTCCAAACTTCCGAGAGATAATAATAAGAGTCAGAGGGGCGGCCATATCGGTGAATTTATTCCAACGCATTCCGGAGAATATTTTCTGCGGGTAGAAAGTGAAGAGGAAGAGGAGCGCAACTTCTTATGCAATTTGTAAAGGAAACCCTTCTCATCGTTCGCTCGCGGAAAATACGATTTTCTCGTCCTCGAGGCGGTTTCAAGATTAATGCGGAGTACTTTCTATCTCACTCTTTATACCAAACTATGAGGTCAAGAGTGAATAGGGTAGCAGAGAGTCCTGTGGATGACTGCCTGTCTCTCTGTCTCTTTCTTTCTCTCTTTCTATCCTATTTCTCTTTCTCTTCTACATGATCCAGTTTGGTCCACCAACTACTTGCAATTGGTCGCTTAAAGTAAATTTTGCCTGCACTCTCTCTCTCTCTCTCTCTCTCTCTCTCTCTCTCTCTATTTATCTATCTACCTATCTACCTTTCTGTCATTTTTTTTCTTCGTTCTCAATAAATATTTCAGGCGAATACCGCATCCGTACATTCTCTCTCTCTCTCTCTCTCTCTTTCTCTCTCTCTCTCCGTTTCTCTCTCTCTCTCTCTCTCTCTCTCTCTCTCTCTCTCTCGATTGTACATCGGAAAGCCATTATACTCACAGTAACGCCTATATGGGTGCGATTTACGTGTACAATCTGGGTTCCATTGGCGGTCGCGAAAGCTCGGTTAATTCACTCTAAACAGTGCCGTAAGCCGAGATTGGTGCCCCGTGAATAAACATTAAGTTACCACGATTAAGTATTGTTGTATCTGTTGTGAACGAAAGAATAAAAACTGTAACCTTTATACATACCAGCAAAATTCTCTGATTCTCTTTTACGATTTTATTTTATTATTTAGAAAAAAAGAAAAAACAAAAACGAAAAAAAAAAGAAAAAAGAAGAAAAAGAAAAGAAAAAACATTGAATACTTCTCAACTGTCTTACGATAGAAGTTATGCAATTAATCAACTACTCGTTTTCTCAAAATAATGATCCGTCTTCGTGCTCTTACAATTACCTTAGGTCATATATCATTCTAAATAACCTTCTAGTTAGCTATGGAATATTCCTTTGACAAGAAACACATACTTAAAAAGATATCAGATAGGATGATTTAATCAAAGACATTCATAACGGAATGGAAGGAACTAATTTTCTTCCAATTCTATTAATTAGACTAAAGTTACGTATGTACAGTATTCACAAATATTTCGATACCCAGAATTAATACATTTCGATGTTGCCCTTTTCATCATGAAGCTAATACGCTTGTGATACTCCTTCCTTCCTTCTAGACAGTTACGATGAAATTTATACGAGTTATCCATGACGTAGAACACGATATCGCTACATGTATACATGTATAGACATATACACAAAATAATCCTTATGCTCACAGAAATGCAATTTTGAAGGCAATTTAACTTGACTCATCAAACGAATAGAGAATTACGGACAAATATTTACCTTATGATCGTTGAAATAACTTTATAGAAGTTACTAACTTCGATTTTTAACTATCGCAATAAAAAACGATATCGAGAGAGACGTTTATAAATTTATATTTTTCTTTTATAAGATTACGTGACAATTATTGTCACTATATTCCCTTCGTATCGTTTACTTTTTTCTTCCATTTTCGCCGTCTTCATTTTTTTGGAGAGACCATTCGTCGGTATAACCTTATTGTTTTACCCTCTTTAAACGTAATCTCGTTCTCGGCACTTACCCTTACAATTTTTGAATACGGCCAGGTGCTCCTACATGCATATTTTTTATTCAAGGACGCAAATCCTGCTACATTTTTTAGCTTCCTTTTTTTCTTTTCTCCTCTTTTTCTCCCATTTCTCTCCTACTTTCTCTCTCTCTCTTTCTCTCTCTTTCTCTCATTCCATAGAGATCTTCATCAAGGGTTCGTTGAAAGTGCCGTGAAATGAAAGGGTCGCGTACCGTGTGAAAAGCAACGCCGAAAATTTATTTTGAAAGCTCTGCGAAAAAGGCGTCCTGATTTTTCTTAGTATTTTACCGACTACTCCTACAAAACGTAACGCGCGTATTCACAGACAAGATTCTTCGAAATAATGGAACTTCTTCTTTTTTCTTTTTTTTACGTTTTTGCGACATAACCTTCAATTCAAAACTTATAATTAACTAAATAAATTTAATTTTATATAGAGTCAACGTCATTTATAAAACATTTTAAATGATGGACACGTCGTTTATAAATATATAGGCTTTACAATGTGGCCTTTAGAATTGTTAGTAATTATTAATTACCTGAGTTTCGAGAGGAAGTAGTTATCGAAACCCATTGCCAGCGGAATAAGTAGTTTCCGCGATTATTATCAAACAGCACAATTTCTATAACTCGTTATGTTCATTAGCAACAACCATAGAATAGCTAATATTCAGCGAATCGAAATATTAAATGTTCCCTTCGATTTTCTCTTTTCCTTCTAATCGACGCCTAAAACCGAGCTTGAAAACTTGGATATTGAGTCGCCATACGGCTTACGGTTTTGAAATACTTTAATGAAACGCTATCGTTCGATAGATCTTTTTCTAGAGTGGCAGACATTTCTTCAAAGAAGTTTTACGCCCTTCAAAAGTTCCAAACAATTTTAAGAGCGTGTACGTACCTATCTACTTGCGTAAACTTCAACAGACTTTTTGCAGGTAATTAAACTTTCGTAGTAACGCAAGATTGCTGTGGTAGGTACTTACGTCTTCCTGTTT
Organism: Vespa crabro; assembly: GCF_910589235.1. Taxonomy (NCBI): domain Eukaryota; kingdom Metazoa; phylum Arthropoda; class Insecta; order Hymenoptera; family Vespidae; genus Vespa; species Vespa crabro. The sequence goes on along the minus strand of NC_060956.1, from coordinate 17,157,637 downwards.
TCATCCGATCTCAGAAACTACTCACATTCTAATAGTCTAATAGTTGGATATACATACTTATTTAAAGTCCATGTGTATACGCAACATCGAGATAGCTTTATATACCTTATATATGTATTTATATATGTACATATGTATGTATACATAATATATTGGATTACACGTATTAATACTTCGTCGAAACCGCTCTAGTCGGTTCATTTATCGATCCAGAAACGCGACTTCGTCCTTCGATAAATTCTTTGCCTCATACTAAACGAAAATCCGAAGCTTACCCAGAAATCGCAATGATGTCGATAACCAGGATTACGAATGCAGTATCCGATCAATTTTGTCTTTTTCTCTTTCTTTCTTTTTTTCTTTTGTGTGTTTCCCACGTTTTCGAACGAGATGAAAACTTGCATAAAAAATGAAAAGAAAAAAATCCACGAATATAAGAAATTAAAAGTATTTGCGTTTTCACACAACGTTTTTTATTAATTTTTCACTTGCCATAAATATTTTCGAAAGAAGAAATAGCGTACTGTTACTTTATGGTTTTCCTTTTTAAATTTTCTCTCTTTGATTATGGCAAGAAAATCAGGAGAAAGGTTATACTTATAAATTTCATTAAAATTCACGGCATTAAGCGAGAGCAATTAGCTTTAATCTCAGGAAACAGTACTGTGTGTGTGTGTGTGTGTGTGTGCACGACCTCCATAATACTTTGAACAAATTAAGGAACGTTTGACAATAATGAAATAGAATTTTTACTCGTCATAGCTACGTGAACGTATATATTTATACATATATATACATAAATACATACATATATGCACATTTACATAACAATCTATTCGATGAGATAATAATAATTCGTCGATGATAAGAAAGATCATGTTCATCAAATTCTCACGTTATTTTTCAAGAATCACGAAGAGCCATTTCGCGAGATACTCCTTAAATTTTCTCGCTGAAATTTCGAATAAATACGTTCAGACTGATTTATCCTTCCAGGAGGAAGCAGATCCGAAAAAATCTATTCTCTCTCTCTCTCTCTCTCTTTCTCTCTCTATCTCCATCTCTATCTCTTTCTATCTTATTCTATTTTTACTATCTTCTAGGATCCAAGAAGTCTCGTGGAACAGAGTTAGCCGGTCTTTTACGTTGCACTTTACAGGCTTCGCCAAGAAAATTCAGTTTCACGAGGATTCACGCGACTCGAGTGCCTACAAGGCGCGATCTTTTCTTCGCCTTCACCCTTTACACTCTCTATTTTCTCTCTGTCCTCATATATATCTCCTTTTTATCTCTCTTTTACTATCATCGCTATCGTGATCTATCATGGGATAGATCGGAAGAATAAGAAGAAAAAACGACAGAGATAAAGAGAGAGTGAAAGAGAGAGAGAGAGAGAGAGAGAGAGAGAAAATAGGTATTGCAACGTCATCGAGAAGGAACGTTCAGACAAGCTTATTACGAGCTCTATCGAGAATATGCTTACTTTGTATCTGAAAAGTCGTATCAGGAAATTGAGGAGCTCTGTTCGAGGAAAAACGTGAAATTTCCTTCTATTCTCTAAAGTCTAAATATCTATGTGTGTATATACATATATATATATATATATATATATATATATATATATATAAGGATGTACATGAGTGTTGTCTCATAAATACATAATGTTTATTTTTATATTTTCAAATAATCATATACCTACACGTATAAATCTTAATACAACACGTATACTCTATATAACTATCATTTTAACATCGTTAAGACATATTTCACGTGGAACATATTTTTATATTAAGCTCGGATAATATATTGATTAATAGATTTGGATCGTGAATCATTGTTATTTTCTTCTTTCTGTTTTTTTTTTTACAACTAAAAGTGCCATCACATTATCTAATTTAATTTTCATTTTTATATAGTAATACTGTTCTGCATTTCTATACACACCTATATATATATACCTCATTGATCTTCTATGTTTATGTGGTCTCGCAATTTTGACAAATCATCTTACGTACTTTCTTCGGGATAGTACTTATAATCGTGACTGCACGATCTACATGATTTTCATTCATAATAGATAAAAGATGAAAGCGTGAAGTAAATACATCGTATATCAACAAATAAAACATCGCACGTTTTGATCAATGTACGTTCCCATGAAAAATCGAATCCAATGCTTCGAATAATTTTTTAAAAAACCTTTAAAAAGTCTCTCAGTATTCGAAAAGAGAGGTAACTCATAGGCGCAAAATAAAGTACAAAAAAAAAAAAAAGAAAAAAAATGCGTACAAGTCGGAAAAAACAGCAGTAAATTTTTTTAAGCTTCGAAGGAAAAAGTAAAAAATAATTATAGGATGAGAAAAGAGATGAGAGAGAGAAAGAGAGAGAGAGAGAGAGAGGTGTTACGAGCCAAGTGTCGTGACGTACTTTACAGGAAATGTCGAGCGAAAAGCAGACGAAGATGAAACCGTGAAAGAAACTATTTCTGCTTTTCGATTTGACGCAAAATAAAAAGTGCAAGTCATATCAAAGAAATTCACCAAGATCTGTATTTCCTTCTCTTCCCTGATTCTTCGTATACGAACGCTTGGTTTGACTTTTCACCATTGATATAATTTCAGAAGAATTATCTTCCTGAGATAATATTTTCTTTTTTTTTTGAGAAGAATATCTAGTTAACCTTAAAAATTTCTTTTCCCTTTATTTTGAACGTAAAAATCAATATATCAGTTTCAATTCAACGTGTTCTACGTAAGAGTATGAGGTTCTTCGATTGATATGCAAGATACTTTTCTATTTAAGGAAGTATCGAATGAGGAATAAAAAAAAGAAAAAAGAAAATAAAGAAACAAGACTAGCTAGCGAAGCTATGATCCCAAACGATCTTTTACTCTTTTATATTACGTGAAAATGGAACGACCGCAAGAGAGTTCTATAACGAAAGTGAGAAAGAGAGAGAAAGAAAGAGAAAGAGAAAGAGAGAGAGAGAGAGAGAAGATGGGGAAGAAAAAGAGAGAGAAAGAGAGAGAGAGAGTGAGAAAGTGAGAAGAGTGGGGAAGAAAAAGAGAGAGAGAGAGAGAAAGGAAGAGAGCGATCGTAAAGTGCCGAACGTCACTTAAAGGGTCTTCGAGGCTCTATTACTTTGAGAGGAGCACTTTACGCTATTACCAATACACGAAATAGGCGTGGGTGGGCGTAGACCATGGTCTGACCTTAGTTCGGCTTCTCGAAGCTCACGATCCAACGTGAACGAGCCTTTATTTCGTTTTCTCTTTCTTCATACCTTTCTTCTTATAGAACGAGAAGCAGCTTTCTCTATTTCTCTCTCTCTCTCTCTCACTCTCTCTTTCTCTCTCTCTCACTCTCTCTTTCTCTCTCTCTCTCTCTCTCTCTCTCTCTCTCCCTCTCTCTCTCTCTCTCTCTCTTTAGAGAGATCTCTTCATTCTTCCTTTCCCCTCTGGTTCGCTCTCGTTGTTACAAAGTGCCGTACAATCGGCTATGTCATTAGGAAGACCAAATATCGCTTTATCGGGTTGCGAACTTCGTCCTAAAAGCATTTTTAATGGAAGACATCCTTTCAGGGCGACGAGACTCTTTACTCTTTTTTAGTTCTATTTCCTTAGCCGTGCACACCCGCTTTCTACGGGGCCCCTATCGATTTTACAATTTTATCTTAATCAGCAGTTACATCGTAGTCGTAGTCGTAATCGTAGTCGTAGTCGTAGCCGTAGCCATAGCCGTAGCCATAGCCGTAGTCGTCGTCGCCGTTGTCGGAGTAGAAATAGGTGAATGTAAAGAGAACGAGTATCGAACGTTCGGTAAACACATCGATATAACATGAGTATAATGGAACGACGCGTCAGCCTCGCGTCATTGCGACTTTGAACATCCCATTTTGAATGTTTTCGAAGACGAGTATGGAAACACGTTACAACGGGCTGTTAAAAAGCTGGAAAGTGAAGATCAATCATCGTTATGGAGCGAATACGTTTCTCTCTCTCTCTCTCTCTCTCTCTCTTTCTCTCTCTCTCTCTCTCTCTCTCTCTCTCTCTCTCTCTGCCTGTCTCTCTCTGTCTCTCACTTTTTCATTCTCCCTCATTTTTCGACCTTCCAATGTGAAAAATGAAAAGGGTTAAACGAAAATTACCCTATCAGTACTGTCGTTGATAACGAGCTATGCTAGTAAGGTATCATAAAGTTTTCTTCCGGTGTAGCTGGCAGCTATACGAATCGCACGAACTCGATCAATCCTAATGCAGCACGATGGAAAAGTTTCCCCTGACGTATGATTTAACGAGCGTATCATAATCCTTTATTAAAAGCCGTCCGTCATTAAACCGCAATATTAGGTACGTCTAAAATTTTATGAACTGGAATACACCGTCCTTTAATTGGATCATAAGCCCTTTCTCTCTCACTCTCTTTTTCTATTTTGAGTGTGTAAGACACACTCCTTTGAGAGTACCTACACGCTTAATGTTCCCCAACTTTTTCGCCTCCCCTATTTCTCTTCTATTTCTTTCTTTTTCTCTCTCTCTTTCTCTCTCCCTCTCTCTTCAAACTCTATCTCGCTATAGTCCATACACAAGTCTACACACGAAGCTTTTGTGCCATGTTTATAAACTCACCGCCTGCAAACAATGTCCAGCTTGCTAAAGCCTCGCAATGAACAAACTCTGCTGTGGATTAATCAAAGCTCCTCCATGCTGTACAATTATCGGTGTACCAATTTCTGATAACAACAAGATAGAAGGGCCGCTAGCAATTAAAAATTTATAATATTCGTATAACACGAGAATAGTGTAATTAATATATGACTTCCATAGCTGACTTAATTACGATAGGTGAATGCAATAAGCGAAAGCTTTGCGAAATTCAACGTAATTAATATGCGTGAATTATCGTAGGAAAAAAAAAAATATGCCGCTTCAACGATCGAATCCGAATCGATGGATACTTTCGAAAATTTGTGCCCACAGATATCGTATCTCTTGATTCTGCAGGATCATCGCATACGAAAGTGCATTATCTGGTTCTTTAACGAGCTTGAAATCCGTTAATTACCAAACGATCTTGTCGTGGTTCGAATTTTTTTTTTCATATAATTATCGATTATTTCCCAAATGAAGAAAAGGAGAATATTCCTTTCAAAATTATTTTTCTGAAATTTCAGATAATATAAGATTCACTGGGAAAAAAGTTTGATAAATAGAAAGAAAATTTATCTTTCTCTCTCTCTCTCTCTCTCTCTCTCTCTCTCTCTCTCTCTCAAGTTAAATATTATAGAAAGGATATTTTATCTAGTTAGAGAAAGGGGAAAAAAATTATCAAAGAAATAACATGAGAATATTGTCCTTAAAAAAATACTTGTTTAAATTTCGCTATTCGATTAAATTTCAACTAAATTTTTTTTTGTTTTCAGAGCTTACCGCAAACTCCAGCCGGTGGTGTCGGTGGAAAAGGTGGAGGAGGTAGTGGCGTTCCTGGTTCTGGCATGGTCAATGGTGCTGGCGCTGATCATCAGGATATTCGCGACGGTGCAGCTATAAATACCGAACACGTAAGCACTTTGATAATTATTTGAAAACACAGATCGAATAATGATTATTAAATTATATATTATTTTCCATAACCATATTAATCGACAATAAATTAATATATTTGATTAAAGTTAACACGTTGAAAAATTTTCTATTGACAGAATTGATTTATAAATTTTCTTTTTTCTCATAAACGATCCTTTTAGATTTTCCCGCACGATACATAAGATCACGCACATATAAATACATTGTACTTACACGTATAAGTACATAATAGATACATTAAACGATAAAGTTGATATCTATTACATAGATACTACATACGTACTCTTTCAGAAAATCCATCCAAAGCTTCTCATGAACGACAGACTCTGCTCGGCTCGACTCGAACAAAATAGCCCTTTTTATTTCTCGACGTACTTCCTCGTTCTTTGAAATACAATAGTCTCGAGCAAAACGTTCGTAAAGGACGCTGAAAGACCGTCGGAACTGCTCCCCGGTGAGAAAGAACAAATCGACTTTTTCCTTCTCGTTGATAATCTCGCGGTTCTTACGTTAAAACTTCGTTGAAACGAATTTTCAACAAAACTTTCGCTATAAGACCAAAAGAAAATTCGTTCGTTCTAGTATCGACATTGTTCACCTCGTTTTACTTTATTTTTACGAACGAAACGATTTATTACGAGGCAACAGGACGTAACGATGGAACGGAGATACGTCGAAAAAAATTGTGCCCAAGTACGCTTGATCGAAATAATTCACAAAAATTTGATAATTGACTCGGTTACTCAAATCATCATGAAGTATTCGCAATATGAAAAGTTCGACATATATTTTTACGCGATTACGTTACTATTTAAAAAAGTGAAAAATTATTATTACTTCTAAAAAGAATTTAAATACCATAATAATGCTTATATGAAATAAGAATGAAGTGAATATGAAAAGAATAGAAAGACAATTTACTTTTCTGTCAAGTTCTTTACACCTCTTTAACAATGCTTATTTACTTACTTCTTAATGCATTCGCAATCCTTTGAAAAAAAAAAAAAAAACAAAACATTACTTCTTTATACTATCTCTTCACACGTTTTTCTCTCCAGTTTACTCTTTTTATTATATATATATATATATATATATATATATATATATATATATATATTCTTTCCGTAATACCACTTGGAAAGAGTACTTTTTAACACCTCTCTTACCATATATGAGAAAAATGAGTGGTGCGGTTGCTAATTAAAATATAATAATGTAAATATTCTTCGAAAGAAAAAAAAAAGATAACCTCGTGGGAATTGGCATCGTAACTCTAATGAAAAAGTTAACGAAACCTCGAGGATATAAGTAGATAATGATAATAAAAAAAAAATAAAATGGAGAAAGAAACTTATCTAACAATACTATAAGAAAAAAGCGAGAAAGAAGGGGGTGAAAAAGGGGAGAGGAAATCGGTCGGAGGTATTTAAAACCCAGGGATTAAGCGATTACTTTCGAAGTTAAGCATTGTTCTCGCTGGTCCATCAATTCAGACCGAATCGATCTCTCCCGGCGGCCGATTTTCACGCGTCGATCCCTTCGTACGGAATTAAAATCTTTATCCGCGTTCCTCTGCCTGCTTCGCTTGATCTCTAAAGATGGAATGAGAGAGACTAACGGACAAGAGAGTTCGATGCGTTCGAAAGTGGGACTGGCGCAGTATGGACAATCGAAAAAAGGGATGGAACGGGAGAAGAGGGTAGAAGGGATGGAAGAGAAAGAGAGTGGGATAGTTCCAGTTCGTGAAACTGCACCGATCATTCGTTTTGAAACGTCCACGTTCGCACCCGGTCTGATAAGCGTCACCAATTTTTTTCATCTTCTATCTTTATCTTTCACACACGACCACCCTCTATCCCTCTCTCTGTCTCTCTCTCTCTCTCTCTCCCTCTCTATTTATCTATCTATCATCTATCTATCTATCCATTCGCCTGTCCGTCTCTCTTTCCGCACCTCTCGCAATTTTTTTTCACGCGTCCCTCGATTTACATGCGCCAGCAAAATCAAAGTCCCTTTCGCCTCGAGTCTCACTCCAGTAGACGTCCATGCTTATCCTACTATTGAAGAATGTTTCGCGAAAGACCGATTATTTTTTAATGCTCGTTATGTCTCAACATTTTCACTCGGTCCTCGGTATCGGACTGAATCATCGTCCGTTAAACGCATGCACATTGCTCTCAGATACGTGTAAATAAGTTTCGAATATGAATGGATCGATAAATTCGTTCCCTTAGAATTCAATGAATGTTGGTAAGATTTAACGAGCAATGTATACGACTACTATGTACTAATATAGAAACCGTACTTCGACATTTGAATTTGTTTCATTACGCGTATCGGAGATTACGCGTTTGCCTGCGTTATACTCGATTAACAAGATTTGTCCGAAAGGTAGCAGTTTCCATTGGTATAATCAGAAAGCGAGGTAAACGGAAGATCGTTTTCCCGCCGGGCAATACTGTGTGCGAGTTGAAATAGTTTTGAAAGGCCAAAGTCTGAGTATGTATCGATCGCAGAGCGTGCGGATTCCCGCATAGCTCGCATTTCCTGCATTTCCTCAACTCGGCTTATCTTACCACGACAGTTAGCCGAAGATCAGGCGGAAAGTGTAACCACTCTCGATCGACCCACATACATTATCACTGGAAATTTGGCTGGGCGTTCTCGCCGATACTCCGAATACTGTTCGCCGCTTCTCGAGCACGGAATGTCGCTATTGCGGACGCGCGTTTCTACGCGTACAAACTACGTAGAGTACGCACGTACACATAGATATATATTACGTGCGTTTACGTCGAGTATTCGAATTCGATCATATATAGTAACGTTGATAATATGTCATAGATGAAAAGTTAATAATGTTAAATGAAGTTACGCTTTGAATGAAATTCGTGATCAAAATGTCCTTTAAATGTCGGATCACATTGGTGTTCATAAAATTAATATAACTACCGTTCGTTATTAACGATATCAATTTACTGATATAACTACAATTCTTTATTACCTTTTATAAAATAAGACACGATATTTTGTTATTATACTTATTATTTTATCGGATTTCACGATCTTCGATTTCTCATAATTCTTCTTTTAATTTCGTCGCCTCGTAAGTCATTAATTGAAAACTCGAACGTTATATCTTGTTGTACGTTTACTTTAAAACTTTTTCACAAGTTCTTTCTCTACTAACAACCAGCCCTTTTTATGAAAATTGATCTTTGACCTGGTCAACGGATAACTAAACATTGATTTTTCAAAAAACGCCGGAAGTACGTGTCGAAACGTAGAATTTCCGGTACAGTGGGTTTGTACGCATACATATACAAAAACACATTTCACTTCCATCTTACGAAAAAAATTCGTTGGCTCGAGCTCACTCGTTGATTTCTGAGTGAAAAACTAATTTCCTAATTGCGATCCAAATTTTTTTCCTTGAAATAGCTGAGAGTTTACTTTTCTCCCTCTTATTCTCTCTTTCTCTCTCTTTCTCTCTCTCTCTCTTTTTTCTTTCTCTACCTTTTTTCTCACAGTAGCTTCTTCATTTTTGTTTTATCCCTTTGTTCAGAAAACATACTCTCCCTCTCTTTAATATTCTTCTATAGCTTATCCACACTCGTTATAATCGCTACTTTTTTCGTATACGACGAGTGCATTACGAAAACATCTTTATTTTCTCTCCCAACAAGACTTTTACAGATGGTAAAAATTTTGATTGAAGTTTCACGCTGATGATTACAACGAGAGAGAGAGAGAGAGAGAGAGAGAGAGAGAGAGAGAAAAAATCTTTTCAAATTATGAAAAAAATACATATAGCGAACGTATGCATATATTTTCAACGAAAATTTCTAAAATATATATATATATATACATGTGTGTGTGTGTGTGTGTGTGTGTGTGTATGTGTTTGAAAATTGTTAATTTTTTTAAAAGTTTTACTCTTATGTTTACGTTTACGTGTGTATATACGTGTTATGCTTAATATAGACAATGCAACTAATCCAAAAGACGAAACAGTAATCCTTGCGACTAAAAACACGTTCGTCCTACAAATCTCTTTAATTACTCCTCTTCCGTAATGTCTCTTGAAATAATACAAAATAAAGGAAACCGAGTAAACACGGCGTGTATTACTTTTCTCGGTATCCTCTATACGTTTCGGTGCTCACGAAACGAGAGTAGGATTACTTTCGTAGACGTCGAGAGAAAATATCAGGGAAACACGCGATTTGAAAAGTATGTACCTAGATAATAAATATCTAAAGAAAAAGTAACATCGAATAGTCCTCTCGTAATTCTTTGTTACGAATTTCGATTTTTGATATCGACGATAAAGCCAATTAATTTATATGAACGACATTGTGAAGAGTGTTAAAAAAAAATAATAATAATAATAATAAATAAAAAGAAAATTCTTAATTAGTTAATATAGCTGGATATGCAACATCGTTGTCCGAGTTGTTTGAAAATCCAAGTAATTTTAAAATAATGGAACGTAAGGAGGTCAGAAGGATAATATACTCCGCTTCGACATACATATAATATAACGAGCGAGCGTTATGCGAAGGTTGAGAACTAAAGAGAAAGAGAGAGAGAGAGAGAGAGAGGAAGAAAGAGAGAAAGAAAGAGAAAGGAAAGGCTAAGCGTAGATGTACGATATAACGGTAAAAGAGAGCTGAACGTTTTATTAAGCCGGATACATAAAAACCACAGGCAGCCTCTACGGAGTGCACAAGGCTGCCTGGCTTGTGTACGGAAGAAGAGCTGTAAAAAGGAAAGAGAGAGGAAAGAGGATGGAGGATGGAGGATTGCAGAGCCGGTGGTGGAACGGTCGTATGAAAAGAGTAGAAAAGAAAGGAAGACTCAACGCGTTATAACAAAGGAGCCAGCCAGCAAGAGCTCTGAATTCATCCTCCTCGATTCTGCCTTTTTCACCCCTCTCTCTCTTCCCCTTCCACACCGACAACCCATGATTTTATCTCCCCCGCCAACCTCGACGTCCACGCAACTCCCTCTGCTTCGCATTTTTCTACTATCTATAAAGTTAAAAACTAAGGTAACGCTTGCAAAACGTTCGTATCATCCTCACCTTTTACCTTTTCATACCAGGATTTTTTCTTTTTCTTTTTTTTTTTTTCAATCCAAAAAGTGTTCGAGAGTTTCGCTTTATTAAATTGTTAGAGCGCAGCTTGTTACTCGCATGAACTTGCGATGGTTATTATCTTTCCATGGGATTGAAACGAACAAACGGATTGATTATTATAATATATTCGTGCATTCTTTTTTGTTTTCTTTTTCATTGTACGTACATACCTAGATTGAATATCAAGTGATTTAAAGGATTAAGGATATATAACAATACTACGATACATTATTACTATTTATGCTATTGTATTTATAATTGGAACTCTATTCGAAATACGTTTCTCTATCTAACGATCACAGAAACGACATTAGGAAGTCACAGATCGATCGAACAATACATCCTTTGTACCAAAATGTTCTCTTGAACATACTCTGACCGGTTAAGCAATCGTAGTTCATTCGCATAATCGACTCGTGGATACGTACAACTCAATAGTCGTCTAATTGCCAAAACGTTACTCACCGAGCTTTGATTCGCAAGCAATTTAGAGTGAGACTTAAACGAATGACTAAGCCGTTCAAGCAATCTCATCTATCACTAAATTAATGTGTTTTTGTTTCACTAGAGATTCTATCCTTTACGAAATCATGGTTTATTCCGATCGATTTGTTTGAAATGAAATCGATAGAAATTACAAACGTGAAGGTAGAAAAATTTTCCTGTTCGTCTTTGCTATCGAAAAAAGATATTTTCTAAATCGTTCCAACGATAACAAATATCTCGTTATCGTAAAAATAATATCTTCAAGATTCTCCTCTCCAACACGACGATCTTTTTTAGTTCAAAATTCTAACACGAAATACCAATAAAGTACAAAACGAACATTCAAGTTGTTCGAGTCTCATTTCTTAAATCTTTAAATTGCAATAGCTAAACGCAGAACACGTAGACACTTACCAATGTCAATAAATTCGTCGTCTGAAAATTTTCCTCCTCAAACGTAAACATCGCGTACGTGAATGGTATCTCACTCGAATTGCTTTCTATTTCGAGAAATGATGTCTCTATAACTTTTGACCGATTTGTACTTCTCAAAGGATCGATCTATCGTCCAATTTCCTAAATACATTCAAGTCCAGTAAGATGAGATGGTTCCGAAGAACGTTATAAATATCTCGAATGTTAGTAGAAACAGTAACTTCTTGAATAATATCAAAATAAACCATTCCATATTCATAAAAAAAAAAAAAAGAAAATGAATATAAAACATGATTTCTCTGTGGTATAATAAGTAGATCCGTAATGTTCGAAATTTTGACACGCTACGTTTTTTAAAGAAAATTTTGATCACGTAATCCCGGAAAAAAATATGTTTTATCGTTATAAATCAAAGAAATACATTCATGAATGTTTCGAATGTAAGTTCTTCTTTTTTTCTCCCTTCCCCCACTGGCAAAATATCAACGATACGTAGATATAAACCTACAGATAGAAAGAATCAATAAATTTTATGATCCCTTTTTCTCGCATGCCAGTCTCACGCATCACAAATGTATGTACGGTCTTTTGCAAGCTCAGCAACGATCGGTTCCTTCTTCTCGATGTACTTATGGACTATGCATATCGTAGAAAAAATGAAAAAGAAATAGATCTTTTTTCGAATAATACGAATCATCAACATTGTTTTGACTAACGTTAAGAGAAAGAGAGATAAAAGAGTTCGACTATAAAATTAAAATTATGCGAAGTATTCACTGTCACTTACATGTTGATAATCACATAGTTAAATACTGCTATTTCAGTGTTTTACAATAACATTCTTTTATGTCTTTTTCATTACATGTATCCTAACTACGATATCAAGCGCTATTATATGAAAGATGAAAACATGTGATTTCAACGTGATATGATCTTAATCTATTTCAACCTTAAATGTTTTATACGTTTACATGTCTCTTTTCTCTCTCTCTCTCTCTCTCTCTCTCTCTCTCTTTCTCTCTCTTTCTTTCTATCATTCACGAAGCAACGATCGTTGCTATAATACATCAATTTTTCGAGTGGAGTGCTCACGTTAGTTTATTTGTCGAGAATTCGATATCATACATAGTATAAAACAAAAACGTTTTATCTGCAAACCAACGAATAAATAAAGACATGTCCGTTGTTTCTTTATGCGAACGAATAATTGGTACAATAATAAAGAGTAAAATATTGGAAAAAGAAAAGACTTATTGAGGGTTTTCAAGATTTTCAAGTGTAGTCAGTAAGTAGGATCAATACTACGAACGAAAACAACCGAATAAAGCTTGACTAACTCCTTGGAAGATTCTGAATTGTCTCTGACAATCCGCTGTTCTATCTTGAACACTATCCTACTTACTTTTTTCTTCTTTTTTATCTCCTTTTTTTTCTTTTCCAATTTGTCTATCCATTCTAATCCATCATTCCCTTTACTTTTCTTCCACCAAATTCTCCGAATGAGAAAGAGACATTGGGGGTAAAAGAAGAATAAATGAGTTTATGTTCGATTGTGAATCGATAGAAACGAATTTGACGTTAACATTAATGTTAACGTACCGACATATTTCATTCAGCACTTTATACATCGAAATTCAATTCAACTATTCGAAATTTGCTATTCGAAACTGGTAAATACATACGAACCTCTATTTGCATAATAAGACAGCAAACTTTAGATTGCGCCTGCTAAGTGGCAAAGTACGCATTGTTAATTTTATAGGCCGATTCCAGTAACATGCAACTTCTGTCTCTAGATATGTATACATGTACGATCAACATAGTATTGATCTCATATAATTTGAGTCGCGCTTAAGATGAATGTGCACTGTTATATTTTGCGAAAAAGACTTGTACCAAGACAAAGAAATGTAAGCAAAGATTGCTGGAGAAATTAGGACGAATTACGATTATACCATTAAACGTAGATATATTTTTTAATACTTAGAAGTAAAACAATAAAATTGCTTCCAAAGTAAAAATATACATTTCGATTTTACGTTTCACCTTTGGTTGAATAATTTCATTATTCGTATAATAGTCCATTCATTTTATTATTTTAACCATCAACAAAGCCATTTCGGTTTTTGTGTACTACATATCCAATTTATTACGCTGATATAAATTATTTATAATGATTATGATACACTGATTTATGATTTATAATATTTAACTATCATATTCATAACGATTCGTAATAATAACGCTATATATATATAAAATAAAATTGTACGATGTACTTTTATATATATAAGTTTATATATATATATATATATATATATATATATATATATATAAAAGTAAATAGTACAATTTTATTTATAATAATTGATTCAGTACTCGAGAAACTTATCGAAAATGTAATTATTGATCTTTGTCGTAATTCTCTTTGTGAGAAATATTATCGAAATTGTAATTTGTAAAGGTTTATAGAGGTAATTGTTTACATTTCAGTTCGTAAAACGAAAACATCGAAAAAAAAAGGCAGATAAGTAGACTAAAAAGTAAAGAGGATAATTTCAAACAACAACGGATAAATAAGTAAGGTTGTTGAGGTAACAATGAGAAAGAGAATTCTTTATCCCAATAGAACTTGTATTTTATGTGAAACGTGGTCTTGTAGCTCTCACCGTCTAAATGAAGATGAAAGTAATCCTCTTAAAACTTCGTAACATTTCGAAACATGCCAATGGCGTATGTATTTGCAAAGTCGAGATAAAAATCGACTATAGAGAGATGAGTCTATTATAAAACCATTTATTAATAAGATGAGAAAGAAAACAAAGGGTAGCGTTTTAGATAGAAATTAGTAAATTAATGAAATTCCATGCCAACGTAATAATTTCCAGAGGAATAATGTCGATGAACGAAGCTCTTTCTCTCTCTCTCTTTCTCTCTCTCTCCCTTCCTCCCTCTCATTCTCTATCTTTTTCGCATTAAAAAAAAATTAATCCGATAATTACGCTCTGCATTCGCTTTTAAAGCGAAAGGGGAAATTTCTCTGAGCGTACGGTAAAATCATCACTTTGTAACGATGCCTGTAACCGTTGTTATGTCGTTAATATTACCTCGTAGTAACATGGTCGGCCTGGTTACGTCGCAAGTTCCTCGATGGTTTGCAAGTTTTCGTTGCAAATGTTTCATCGTCGATGGTATATTAACCTGTGCTAAGTTTAAGCCATTTGAATCCTCGATAGAGATGTTCAGGGCTTAGCGGCATAGTGATGGGCGTAACTTTAATAGCGCACAGATTTAACAGACTGCGGCTTGGTAGTAACTTTAGAACGACGTATCTCAATACTATACTAACATTTGTGGAAACCTCAAAAAGGGATCTCTGACTCTATTGCCACGGCGAATCGTGGAAATACTTTCGTTTCTATTTTCTCTTCATTTCTCACCCTCTTTTTCTCTTTTTTTTCTCTTTCTCTCTCTCTCTCTCTCTCTCTCTCTCTCTCTCTCTCTCCCTCTCTCCTTCCCAAAACTCAACAGATCCAATTCAATTAGTAGTAGAATGTTATTTTATTTGATCATCGTAAAAGTTTGGTTCATTTAAAAATAACATATATCTAACATAACCTAAAATATAGGAATAGCTATCTTAGTCTCTTACAATTAATCCCGTTGACTTACGAAGCTCGGGGATTACCTCAAACTTTTCGTTGCATTTAACGCTTACGAAGTCTGGCGAAATGTTCACTCTCATAACATCAACTTCTTCCGTTTGGAAGATCCAAAGGGTCATCCCTTCCTATCTTAGGATTACAAAGTTTCCGTTTATATTCGTACAATAAATACCATAAAACCTGAAGAAATAATCTTACGATAAGGACGTAACATTTTTCCGATAAGAATAATATGATTTTAACAAAGCTTATAAAATTGTATTATTATCGTAGCGATTTAAAATTTGATTAATTTATTTTATAAACCATCTCATAATACCAACACGAATAAATGATTCTCGGTGTATCGTACTTACATTAATTTATCTCGTGTTACATTTAAATACAGTAGAGATTATTAGAAACTTTTAAGTACAGCAACACGTACGAATTTTCCTACCTTCAACAGGATGGTTGACAAGAAACTTTGTAATCCTGAAGCAACACGTTTGGAAGTAAGTAGATATCTACACAAAAACAAATCTTAAATTACAAAGGGAAGCTTGAAACATTCTCGAAATTTTCTACGGCAATCCAACGAGATAATAATGTCATACAATCGACTTAAATACATATAGATAAATAATTTACAATTGTAACTCATCCATTTATTCTTATATTAAAAAGAAAAAATAAATAAAGAAATAAATAAATAATGAAAGATACTATTACACAACGATATCGATTTGCATGAAATCGAAGAGTCAGTAAACGTTTTAAATTGTAGAACGATCTTTATTATCTCATTCGTTGAAGGAGAAAAAGCTAAAGCACGAAACATTTTCGCAAGAAAGCATTTCCATTATCAAGACAACGTGTTTCCTCGCATTACATTAAGGTAGACGAGTATATTTCAGTAGAAGTGCATTAAAGCGCAATACGTACAAGTTCGTACCTTGCATTTGCATTTAGGGTGGAAAAACAAATGGTGACATATTCGGAGGTATCTTGTTTCACGTACTCAAGAATGTCGGTTCTCTTGTTTCAGGCTCTAGTGTACCGAGACGGAAACTTAGTTTCTGGATCCTTGGAAGCGTTAGTGCAGCACATGGTACCAACCGAAGAATATTATCCCGATCGTGCTTACCTCTTTGCCTTTTTGCTAAGTGCAAGGCTCTTCATCAAACCGCACGAGCTATTGGGTGAGGTTTGCGCCCTTTGCGAACATCAGCAAAATCTGAATGGAGAAGGCGGCAAGGTGAGTTCTCGTTTTCTCTATTATTCTTCTTCTTTCTTTTTTTTTCTCTTAGATATGCCTACCGCACCGCCAAGAACACGACTGGTACCGTGCGTTATCGTCTCGTCGCATCTCACCTCGACCTCTCCCCTCTTTTCTCATCGTTCATCTTACCTCTCCTACTCTTTTCGAAGATAACGAGTTTTTTTTGCTGCTTTACGAATCAATTTCTAGGTCGACATTGTCCTATCCAAGGAGACAAGGAAACAACACGATTATAAATATCACTTTATATGTGTTTGTAATTTGGTTATAACTTGTAATAAACATTATTTAAAGGTCATTTTAAATCGTTGTTCGTCGATATTATATACAAATGAAAAACGTTTCTCATCATATATATATATATATATATATATATATATATATATACATATACATACGGCAACGATTTAATAATATATATACAATACAAATTTGATTAAAAAGAATATCTAATGAAAGATATAACGAAAAAATATAAGAAATATCTACTAATAAATAGATATATCATTTTAGAAATTCTCTTAACGAACAAAGAAACGAGGAAATAAGGAAAATAAGAGATATATTAATAGTGATTGTAGTAATAGTAATAATAATAATAGTAATGTAGTAGATGGTAGGAGAAAATGCAAATTAATCAAAGTAACACGAGGATTTTGCAGGAACGACTACACCGTTTCGTGCCCCGACTGGTGCAGCTGTTGGCAGAATGGACGGAGACTTTCCCGTACGATTTTCGGGACGAAAGGGTGATGGGTCACGTCAGATCCATCACGCAGAAGGTCGCTGCGGTCGACGCGGCCGCGCGACAGGAAGTTTCGGCCTTGCTTCAAAACTTACTTCTCAGGCTCACAGCTCTCGAGAGGTACGAGGAGGGCCTAGCGAGATTGGCCACCGAGGCGGCGACTGAACAGCTCACGCAGGTTCGTAACTTTGAAACGATGAAGCGTCATCCTCCGACGACCGACCAACCTACCAACCACGATGGATCTCTGAATTTTAACGGCACGAATGCCCGCGTGTCGTCTAACATGTAACTTGCTAATTGAAGCGAGCTCACGACTCGTGTGGTAAACTCTCTTACTTCTCTCTCTCTCTCTCTCTCTCTCTCTATATATATATATATATATATATATATATATATATATATATATATCTTTATCATCTATAACATCGGATAAGCCATCGGAGAAGCGAAGGAACACTCGACTCCACGATCGAGTCTTTACCGAGGGATTTGCGAGTCGTTGCGGGAAAGTGGAAAATTTCTGGTCCAAAATTCATCGATCGAATTTCAGGTCGCGGCTTACGAAGATAAATCGAGGACATCGAGAGATTCGATGTAACCGAACGTTCGTTCCGTGTTAATATTCCATAGGCATTTTCGCTAATCCACCATTGGCTCTTCTATTCCTCTCACGCGTATGGATTTTATAGTCATATAATACTTGCTTCGCAATCATGTTTATAAGCACTCATCCCATGCTCATCGGTCACCTTTACGCCTCTCTCTCTCTCTCTCTCTCTCCCTCTCTCTCTCTCTCTCTCTCTCTCTCTCTCTCACTCTCTCTCTCTCTCTCGTGCACGCGAGTTCTCTTGGTCACTATCCTGTAGATGCGTGCACTTTGCGCAGTTAGTGTAACAGCGTTACTCCGCTAGTTTCCCTAGTACGAGAGACAGTAACTATTCCGTTAATTTGATTACCGTACACCTATCTGCCACCGCGTGTAACACCTGCTAATGGCTAATTTGCAACTGCATTAGTTAGTTAAATATGCCGACGCACGGGTCAAGCTCGCGTCCTCGCTCGGTCCTTAATCAGGAGGAAATTGCGTGAGCACCGGTATTACACCCTGCTGATATCCGTGGGTACTGTCCAGAGAAATTGCCAATGCGTAACTTATGTTCTTGAACGTTCCCAAACTTCGTTAACAGCTACAGCATTAGAGAATTTTCGACATTAGCTAACTCGATAGTGATTACGAAAATATTACGTTCGGATATGTAAATGTTATGCAATTCGTTCGGAGCCAACACGAAGGATTTCATTATGTTGGAAGCGAAAAGTTCTTTTTCCGAGAACGATAGAAATTAGTTAACAAACGTTTCTAGAAGCCAATAACAGCAAGGAATTCTTTCAAAAAAACGTAAAAACTACAATGGAATCTTTTCTCATGAAGCTAGTAAGAAAACACAACGTATGTATCAATAATTTATCAAAACTTTGAACGTTTCTTAGATATAAATATGGAAAGAAAAGAAAATGAAAAAAAGAAGAAAACATATAGAAGAGAAAAAAAAGAAGTATACTTAGGCAGTTTCTCTTTCAAAAATTATTATTAAGGTATATAAAATATATGAGAAAATTTTATTGATAGAAACAAAATACGTGTGTCCATTACATTCATAAAAAATATGAGTTATAACTTTACAAATTCTCAGTTTATGAAAGAGGAATATGAACGAATTAATTCGAAAAGATGGAAACTAGCTTTATCTCAAACTTTACGTTAGTCGCACGAAGCAGATCTCTCGTTTACAGGCGAACTCGTCGACAAATCGTGCCACTTTTGCATAGTGGAGTAAGTTTCGAAAAGTACGACGAACTTTGAGTTTTAATAACCTGAAGCCTTTGCAAAAGAATTCACTGTCTTTCTCTTTCTCTTTCTCTTTCTCGACAAACCTGCTCTTTTTATACATCTTCCTTTTTTTATTTTATTTTATTTTATTTTTTTTTTTTTTTTTTTTTTTATTTTCATTTCTCAGTTTGCTCTTCGGCATCGAAGCTTTTTCCCTCCTTCTTTTCTAACCTTTCTCGTTCGGTACTACTAAGTAAGCGATTCAATGCACATACATACATACATACGAGCGGAACTAAGAAAAAACCGCACCAAAGGAAAGTTCGCTTTGGCCGCTTTCTACGGATTAAATCTGTTGACGTAACGACACGAGAAACGTTTTAAAGATCATTCGTCTGTTTTAAAAGACCATCCCTTTCGGGAAATACCACAAGAATTTTCATTAACATTATCGTCCTATTGACGTGATTGAAAGATCATAAAGAAATAAAAAAAAAAAAACCGTGTTTCCATGTAAATAAATAGATCAATTTTAACGAAGGAGGAAAGGAAAAAAAGAAAAAATTTGTTTCATAGTAATTTGAGATAATATGATTTTGGAAGATTACTTTTGCCTTTCTCGGTTTTTTTTCTTTCTTTTTTTTTTCTTTTTTTTTTTTTTAATATTCTGTCAGAAAATATTCCCATTAACAACAAAGAGATATTTGGAATATTTTACTATATAACTATCTAACTATAATTCTTTAATAAAATATCGAAAGTTCTTCGATACGTTGTACCTCGCAAAAGTATTGAATTAAAATGGATATGGACTTTCGAGGGATAAGAAAAACGCATTCGAACGTGACAAATCAGTTTCTTGCCCGGATGAATCCCATCAGCGCGTTAGTAAGTCCTCGCTAATCGTTACTAGCAAGAAACTTGTGCAAATTCTACTCACGGTACTGCAAGCGTACCGAACGAGCGCAACTTATCGGCGTATTCCACAACGTGCCCCTCTTCTACGTCTCACCCGCACAACCCTTCATCTAGAATCGCAGGTTGCATAACGTCGTAATACACTTCTTTGGTCACCATCGGATTATCTCGCGCTCGAAACTTACGCAGTTTCCAAGTTCGTATTCGGAAAGAGGTAAATGCGCTACGTTCACTCCTATGCCGATTAAATTTCGTTAACGATTTCGAGAACGGACTCACTGAATTTCTCTTCTCCCTTAGAAACCAACGATACGACACTTTTAATAGTTCACTTTCAAACAAAGTTTAATTAAAATTCTGCTTTCAGTATGATACTCGTACGTGAGAATAAGTACTTATGTACCTTACGTTTGAATAAGGAAATGGATAGAAAAAAAAAAAAGAAAAAAGAAAAAGAAAAGAAAATATCTAATGTTAGACGCGATCTTCCATCAACGTTACTCTTTATTTCACATCGTTAATATTTGAAAATGATTGCAAAATCTCATGCGTTTCGAAATAACAAATCTTCGTGATTTTACGATATCCTTTATCGCCATATAATAAGAAGAGAATCTCACGTTTTCACGGGTTCCCGTTGAAATACGTAAAAGGGGAAAATGATCGCGATCCGCCATACGGAAATTTCTCTTTGCTTTAACATAATATAAGGATTTGATGTATTTCGACGCATAATAATTCGACCGAATAAAAGAGACTTTGAGGTTCCATTTGCTTCTAAACCGATCACGCAGCTCAGCGATCTCATTCGTCGTCGCTTTGGACATTCCGCTTTGCCCAAGAAAAGTACGTACCTACATTTTGTTCGAACGTCTCTCTCTCTCTCTCTCTCTCCCTCTCTCTCTCTGCTTTTACCATTTCTATAAGGTGTTTCTATAAAATCATTCAGTTCGTTCACTTTAGCCTTAATAAAATTATTTTTATATTGAAAAACGAGAAATATTTCCTTTGAAAAAGAAAAAAGAAAAAAATTAAGTTAAATGTTCCTATTGACTATTCTATTTTTTTTTTTGTTTTATCTATAAAGAATAATTCAAATTGTCTCTAGCAAAGCGAGCTTAAATGTACACCCGGTATATATATATATATATATATATATATCTACGCATTTACATATGCATATATACTTATACACGTACATCTACATATTTATATTTAACATACGAAACATGAAAAAAAGAATGAGAGAGAAGGAAAAGAAGAAAAAAAGAAAGAGAGAAATAAAGAGAAAAAGAAAAGAGAAATGAAAAAAGGACAAAGAAAAAGAGAAATAAAGAAAGAGAAAAAGATTGCGCAATGTTGATACCCTTCAGACTCGTACGCAAGTTTCTTTGAAGATTGTGTCGCGCCATCAATATCGTTGGAAAATCAAATGAAACAGGACGACCGAAGGATCGAATAAAGGAAAATCTCGAAGAGATACGACGTCCTCTCTTTACCAGTCAAAGTGAGGAAAAGAGAAAGAGCTTTGAAGGTGATCGAACCTAAACGCACTTTGACGTCCGACAAACCGAACGATGCACGTTATTTTCCATTTCTTATCTTTTATCCCTTTAGTTCTTTCTTTTTTTTTTATCATTTTATTTCGTATTACGAAACAGGTCAGAATTTTCTTAAAAATTTCACGACGCCTTTCAACTCCTAAGATGAACCGGTGAAAATCGTTAAGCTTTTTAAAACAGGTTAAAATACTTGCTGGAAACAAAGATAGAAAAAGAAAAGGTCGTTCTTTTACGAACCAATTAGACGGACCAATAAAACCAGTAGGACCAATTAAAACGTTGCATTATCGATGCTCTTTCCTCGTCTTTCGATGTTACAGTGTAAATCGTAGAAGAGTAATTAAAAATAACTCGTCGAGCAATTACCTATAGGTACTCAACGAACGAATTCGTTGCTAATTACCATTTCTCTGCTTCAGAAAACAACTACCATTGATCATTTCCTAACAAGTCGATTGCTTAACGATGTAACTAACTAAATTGACAAAGATCTATTTTGTTATCTCTCTTTATCTCCTTTTTTTTTTGGATTGTCAACTTTGGTTGTCCAACTTGAAGAAAATCTAGGTCGGGCTTTCGTCGTTTCTCAGCTCTTCTTGGCTCTCTTTATCACGTGTCATTTCTTTTTATCTCGCATAGCCGGAAAAAATAGGTTAATAGCGACGCTATTTCACGTACACGCTTGACAACATTGCTCTCATCTACGCATAGAGCCACGCAAGGATGTCCGTTTCCGATCTCTATGTGTATATATGTTTGCAATGGTAACAAATAAGTGGTTTCTATCCTTCGGTCTACCAACGAGAAGAAAGCAAAACAAAATGTGGAATTTGGAACTAATCTGATTTTACTTTTACGTTATACAGTACAACAACCTCTTCTAATTCGGAACGAAAATAAATAATAAAGAACATAAAAACTAGAGACAGAAATGGAAATATAAATAATAGAGGAGACTATGGTAGTGGTCAAACCAATCATAAGACTTGTCTTGCTTATGGTTTTCTGCATTTCCTTCGTTCTCCTTTGCCAAAGCATGTCGAGTCTCTTTTTCCTCGTAAGATATATGATCATTCATGAAAGTACGATATATATATATATATATATATATATATATATATATATATGTTTCAAAGAGAGAAAGAAAGAGAGAGAAAAAAAGAGAAAGAGAGATAGAGAGAGAGAGAGAGAATAAATGTTAAGGGTATCTATTACTGCAATCAGATAATAACAAAAAGTCTGATTACTCTTATGCAACATTTGAATGAAATGGAACAGCAACTTTAATAATTATCGTATTACTACCAATTTGAATATCTTGCATGGACAATAATATATCTTTTTATAACATAATTTAATATATCAAAAACAATGTATACTGAATGATATAAAATTACAAAATCTGAATAAAGTATTGCGAGGCAACTTGATTATGGTTGATGAATCGGAAGTCAAAGAAATTCTTCATGTTATGTATTTTATTCCATTGATTTCAATTTTCCAATGATGTAAAAAAAACGTAGATATTTCGTGAAGGGAATAATAAAGAATCTACAAAAATAATTCAATAAACTGCTGAAAACTTATCGATACGAATACAATGGAACTAACATCGTGCGCGATATATTATGTCGTTCTAATTAATATCAACAAAAGCGTAATATTTTCGGTAGCGTAAACAACACAAACGATTCATTCTCCTTCTTGTTCATTGATTTGGAAAGAAAAAGAAATGATAACAGGCGTTCGATTGCCATGGGGAGGAATAATATGAAAACAGAGAAAAGTCTATGAGAAATGACAGAAGTTTTGTTCCTATCTCGAAAGCCGAGAGTACTTAAACTAAGGAGAGAAAGAGAGAGAGAGAGAGAGAGAGAGAGAGAGAGAGAGAGAGAGAGAGAGGAAAAGAGATATTCGAAAGAATTGCACAGAACAGTGGAAACGGTCAACGAAGAAGAGAATTGGTCAGACGAGTCTCAGGGAACCACAGGGAGGATATAAATTTTAGCAAGGTCGATTCGGCCAATAGTGAAAAAGGAGAGATAGAGAGAGAAAGGGAAAGAAAGAAAGAGAGAGAGAGAAAGAGAGAGGTGTCTCGAGTACCGAGCTCCCAATCTCGCGAAAATATACGACTGGAGCTATCTGTCGGCGTTTTTCTCTTTCGTTCCCAAGACCATAGCGGAGCGAGTGTCGGCGTAGCCCAGAGAAACGAACGAATCGGAAAAATCTTTATTAAAGAGGCACTACTCTCTTTTCCATCTCTCTCTCTCTCTCTCTCTCTCTCTCTCTCTCTCTCTCTCTCTCTCTCTTTTTCTCTCTCAAAGAAGAAATATTTTCTATTTACACTTCTCGAACGTTATCGTATCTCTTTTGCCATAAGGAGTTACCAGTGCCCACATCGAATTACGAGATTGTAGTATAAAACTTCAGTGAAATCGCTGCCATATTTGTTTCCGTACCATGTCCAACCAGCCGTAACCTTTTGGAGACCACGATCGTCCGAGAGATAAGAAGTTGGTCTTGGCTCGAATGTTCGCGCTCGACAAAGCGCGAGACGCGAAATTGAAAGAGAACAGACACGGGCGACGAGCGTCGCGACAATACTCTCTCTTCTTCTCGCGTTCTCCTTCAAGAAGACGCCAATCCAGGCCATCTACTACTTTTCTTTTTCTTTCTCTTCTTTTTCTTTTTCTTTTCCTTTCTATTTCTTTTCCTTTTCCATCTCGTATACGTCAAGCCCCCTATCCTTTTTTACGTTTTCATTCTTTTCACTTCGTATCTATACGAAAAAGAATCTTCCATACTCTCTCACAAAGCATTTCTGTCACTTGGTCTTTCAGGTGGACATCACCGAGCTTTGCCCCTCTGCTACAGTACTGGCACAACAATTGACCCACGTGGAACTCGAGAGGCTCTCTTACATCGGCCCCGAGGAATTTGTCCAAGCATTCGCTAAGGTAACATTCATGACACAAAAATGCCTTTTCTTTTCATTCCAAACAGAGACTTCTATAGGAAGAAAAAGCATAGAAAAATAAATAAAGAAAGAAAATAAAATGTTGTTAATATCGAGATGTCGTCGAATCGTCTTTTCCAGGAATCTCCTCACTTGGAAACATCTTTCAAGGACATGAAAAAGACTCGGAATCTTGAGTCTTATGTCCAGTGGTTCAATCGATTGAGTTATTTCGTAGCGACCGAAGTATGCAAGGTAATAAATCAAAAACTTTGTTCTATATCTTTTAACATTCTCGAAACTAACTTCATATTTTTTTCTTTTTCTCTTTTTTTTTTTTTTTTTTTTTTTCTTTTTATCGTAGCACGCAAAGAAGAAACAACGCGTGCGCGTCGTAGAATATTGGATAGAGACCGCTCGAGAATGCTTTAATATCGGCAACTTCAACTCACTGATGGCGATCATTGCCGGTCTGAATATGTCTCCAATATCGCGGCTGAAAAAAACGGTAAGTAGAAGCTCGAAAAGAGCATTAATTGCGGAACCGAAAAATCGGCTATTTGTCGATTGAGTTTTGAGCATATAAGGGATGAAATAGGTAGGAGGAGAGAATAATCGATGTAGCTATGTCGTAATTGCTGAAACGGAAATCGTCGCTCGTTACACTCGTTTACACGCAGTGTAGTCGCGTCAAGAGAAACTCGTGCCTGCGTGAAAGAGGAATGGAAGCGTATACTAGGCTGGAAGAGAGGGGTAACCGGAAGCAATAAGCGGCCTGTAATCCTCGTAAATCGAGCGTGGCGCCGCGGCGCCGTTCCCGCGACGCCATACCCGCGTTACTGGTGACAAACCAGCGAGAATCGAATTTCCGCATCGTTTCTCTCTGTTCGAAACGGACGGGTGACTGAAAGAACAAATGAACGAACTATATAAACTAGAAAAAGAAAAGAAAAAAGATTTGAAGGAGATGAAAAGAAAAAAAAAATAAAGAGAAGAAAAAGAAGAGATACGAAAGTAGAGAGAGAAAGGAATGTTACAAGAAAGAGAGTGAATTTTTCAAACTAACTTAATTGAATTTCTCCGAAGGGATTTCTCAACATTGAAAAGAGTGTATAACATAAACTACTTGACAACCATATTGCTAGTTGCAAAGAGAATTTGAAAAAAAAGGAAATGATAATAATAGAAGTAATACTAAGAGAAATATAAGCCATGATATGAATTAATCGAAAAGTTTAACACCGACCCAATCGTTTGATCATTCTACGTTATCGTCCCTCTTTTTCTCTCTTCTTTTCTTTTTCTTTATTTTTATACAAGCTGATTAACTTGAAATATGGAATGTTACATATATACGTGTACAAATTCTGACAAGAATTATTTATAGATCTTGATATTTAATACGTCCTTAGAAATAAAAGTTCCATCATAGATAAGATAAAAATAAAATTACTCGTATTCGCAAAGATTGATGTCAATAACGTATTCAAATTTATCAGTAATATAAGACATTTAAAGTAGATCTTATATACATAGATATATACATACATACATTCCTAGTCGCGATGTGACATACATGAAATGACCGACTTGCCAGAGGCTACGCCCTTGTACGAAGCTTGAAAAGAACGAAAATGACGTTCTGATTGCAATGTCTGACTATGCGCTTCTCTTGCTTCTTTAATATCGCGACGCTATTCCTCTCTTTTGTACAATGATTTTTTTCCTCTTTTTTTTTTCGCATCTCCGCTTTTCCAAACATCCTCACGAGAGTTATACAGGCGAAAGCACGTATGATTATCGTGAGGTTCTTTGACGAACTGAAAAATCTCATTTAATAAAAACTACTGCGCAAAATTTCTTACGTGATTAACTGAAATATCGAAGAAATATATATGTATATATTTAAGAGAATGTTTAATATAGAACCCGTAAACAAACAACTTGATTACATACGACATTGAAAACAAACAACATGATTACGAACAACATTGATACATCATTCATTATTATGTTCATGACTATCGATAAAAACTTTCTAATTTAACCCTTACGATAGACAACACATTTATACATGTAACGAAAAGTATTCGTAACTATTGATAAAAGAACTTACTCAAAAGATATTTTAATCGAACGAGAAAAAGAAAGAAATTCTACAAGAACGAAATGAATCGTTTTGATCGCTCGTTGTTAATTTCTGTCACATTGGACCAAACTGACATAAATCTTCCATTCTCTTATGATTCTCATTCGTCGAAAGAGGATGGTCAAGCGCTATTCAAGGTTCATTTGGTCACGCTGACTGATTTATGTAGGGTACGCAGGAAATAATTACAGCCTTCTCTCATCCTTTCATCCCTGGACCAATAACCATACAAAGTATGAGATACCAACTTCGTAATTTTCATTAATGAAAATTTATTGCTCGTATTTGTTAACTACGCTCAGTTTTTTTCTCGCGCAGAAGGCCAAAGAATCGATGAAAAAAATTTATGTGGACGCATTTTCGATTTGTATGAATCTTATGAGCTGACTCCTATGAATTTTGTGCGATTTCCTTGATTTTTTCCTTTTATACCCTTCCCCCTCTCTTTCTTTTTTTTTCCAATTCATTTTCAGAAGAACGAGAGAATTTACAACGCGCGTCGTTTAACCGCGCAATTAGCGCGATTTTCATTACGACGCGAAATATCGCCGTGTGAATTCTCGTTTATATTTTTTTGTTTATCTCCTCTTTCTCTCTCTCTCTCCCTCTCTCTCTCTCTCTCTCTCTCTCTCTCTCTCTCTCATATTTTTCTTTTCTACCACGGAAAATCGTACGAACACCACCGAAGCGTTTTACTTCGACGAGAATGTGTTGATATAGTCGAAATTTTAATCGCCCGAATAATTACGATGAAGTATTAAAAAAAAAGCCTCGCGAGGTTAGATTTGAACGAGACGGTCGTGTGTGTATATGATAAATGCGTTTACATATATATATATATATATATATATATATGTGCATGTATGTGTGTATATGCATGTATGTATGTATGTATGTATGTACGACATATCATATAGCAAGATGAAACGGAAATCGAAACCTCTCTTTCGTTTCATGCAATATTCCTTTTGCGCCTGATGTTCCGTTCAGAGAGCATCGGAAAGTTTCGACCTTTCCGAGAGCATAAAAGGATACATAGCACTCAAAAATAATTCATTTACTGCACGAGGATAATTTAAAAATGGCGTCTTTCTCTTCGTCTTCTTTTTTTTCGAGAAAAAGAACGATACTCAAATCATTATCGTATCTCTTTCTCTTTCTATCTCCATCTCGAATTATTATCATCAAAAAACGTAATTATCTTCGACTGCAATGATTCTTATCCTCACCAGCATAGAAAGAGAAAGAGAGAGAGAGGGAGAGAGAGAGAGAGAGAGAGAGAGAGAGAGAAAGAAAAGGGAGGTTGAAAATGACCGAAAGAAAAATTCTGTCGCGCGGGAATGTTCAAAGGACACGATGTGAACAAAATTTAAATTGAGTTTCAAAGAAGAAAAAGTCACCAAACGAAGAAGAGTAGTCTCCGTGCTTTCAAGTTCATGATACTTATCTTTTCGCTTCATTTTTCCTCTGATAATATCTTTCAAAAGTGAAATGAGCTTTAAGAGTAGAGTAATACGAAACAACATTCGAATCAAATTACGAAAAGTCTGGTTCATCTATTTATCTATAATGAACTGTTCCTCGGTAAAAGGAATTTACAATTGATATGTGTGTAAGTGTTTTGCTTATCTGTTTATCTTATCGAAGATTTTCTTTACGTTCTCTTTGAGCACTGTTTTTTTATCATCTGCTACGTATATATATATATATATACATATGTACGTAACTACATGTAATACGTACGCCATGCTTTTCTCCCTCAGCATCTAGTTTCAATTTACTGCTTCTGCAGACTCGACGATTTTTCTTGCTTTTTTCCTTTCTTCCCGCGTAACAAGGAAAGCATTTCCTTGAGAATTCGAATCGAGTCGCGCCAAGAGAAATGGCTCCCACGGCGAACGCCGAAAGGATTCTCTCGTTTTCAAGTATGGAAAGGAATTAGTTACTAGATCGAATTTCAAATTCTATCCTGTTTCTTTTTTTTTTGGTCTTTTTTTTCTTTTCTGTTCTTTATATTCCGACTTCCTCGTTAAGCCGATTCGTGGTGTATTGAGAAATAGGAGTAGCGTTAAATGTGTTTCCGGAATAAATAAGAGTAAGTTATCATTGTCAATAAAAGAACTAAGGACGTCGATAAAGAGAAAAATAAGTAAGATATATCTATCGATCAATGATTGATTCGTATTTTCTAATCTTTCTCCTTTTCGAGAAGGAAATTCATTCGACGATGTTGGATACAAAAAAAAAAAAGGAAAAAAGAAAGAAAGAAGAAAAGAAAAACAAAATGAGAGAAAAAACGTCATTCAACGAGACAATGGCGCGTCTCGATCGAAGCATCCGTTTCAAGGAATGTTGCTTAATATCGTTGCCAACGTTCAGGTTGTATGTCGAAGGAAGACATCGATAACAACGACGGAAACGGCGCGTTCGTCCGAGCGTTAATTCTTGAATTAAAGCACGGAGATACGAGAGGACAAACGGAATTAATTCCAACGTCTACGTCCACGTCGACGACATTTTCGTCGTCCTCGAAGTTAATTTAATTACGTCGTCGCAGTTACCACGACTGGTAGAGAAGTACGGGGGTACACCACAGGAAACTCGCAGTGCGCGACGCGCTTGATTTCGGTCTGAAATTATTTCGAGTACGTCACTCTACTTCTGGACATAATACGCAGGAAAACGTGTCGTGTGACACTCACGAGTAACGTGTATCTCTGTCTCTCTCTTTCCCTCTCCCTCTCCCTCTTTCTCTTTCTTTTTCTCTCTCTATCTCTATTTCTATCTCCCCTTTTCTTTCCGTTTCGTTTTACTTTTCTTTATAACATCATAACCGAGCTTCGATGTTTCCACGAGACTTCTTCCACTTTCATTGTTTTTTTTTTCTTTCTTTCTTTCTTTCTCCTTCAACCTTTTCCTCACTTTGTTTAAACAGATCATTATGTGCTTCTAGTGCTTCGTAAAATATTGCCGCTTCGACCATATTCGTTTCAAGCTCGATAGCATACGTTGTTAGAAATTCTATTCGCGAGTTCGGCACGTTGCCAAGTTCAAAGGCTCTTGACCCTTCCAATCCGCCTTACAGAGACTGGATCTGAAAATGGAAGATAGATCGAGAGATGGGTAAGGCAAAACGAGAAGAACCACTAACCTAGGAGGGAATGATAAACCTCGATCCGAAGAGATTTCGGATACCTAACGATTCCGATCCTACTAACGTTAAGATGCATTCCATCTGGAAATGCTTTATTCTTGTATTGGACGAAAATATCGAATAAATTATAATATATTTGATTATTTGAAGATTGAAAATATCATTGCTCTATTATAACAATTGATTAAAAAGTATCATAAATATAAGTATTTGTTTTTTTATTTTATAGTGGTCAAAAGTACAATCGGCCAAGTTCTCGATCTTAGAACATCAAATGGATCCTAGTAGCAATTTCAGCAGCTATCGTAGCACCCTAAAGGCAGCAATGTGGCGTAGCGCCGGCGCTACGGACGAACGTCAACGAATCGTTGTTCCCTTCTTTAGCCTGCTAGTCAAGGATCTATACTTTCTCAACGAGGGCTGCAGCAACAAGTGAGTAGAACTTACATGCAACATATTCATATATATATATATATATATATATATATATATATATATATATATTCATTGGAATTTCGAGCGAAGGGCTGAAAATTTAATTAATAGAGCGTGACATAGGTAGGCAAACCGGTGGTCAATCCGTCATTCTATGTTGTCGCTAATTTACTAGTAATTGTCCTACGTAGTTATATACGTTATTATAACCAGAAGCATTCTCGACACTAGTGGAAGAGGAAGTGGACGAGTCTCTGACGTTTAATTGATGCCTACGAAACAGAGAGAAACAGAGAGAGAGAGAGAGAGAGAGAGAGAGAGAGAGAGGGAGGGAGAGAGAGAGAATATGTAGTTAACATCAACGTGACACAAAATAAAGCACGTAATACTCATATCATGTTTTTTATGCAGTTTTTCATGCTTTCCAACGGTAAATATATTTCACGGCTTATTCTTGAAAAATTTAAATAACATAAAAGTTTTTACGAATTTTAAATTATCATAAGTACCTTACACATATTTTTGCCTTATATATGTATATATATATATATACCAAAAGTAAATATTCCTGTGAAGTATAAACAAAAAAAAATCGATAAATTGATCTATCTCTTAATCTGAGAACGAATATAAGTTTTAACCAGATATTATATATTATATATCTATATATATCTAATCAAAAATTCTCGATTACTTCCGAAGAGAAGTTTTCCTTGTCGATTTTCACGAATTCCTTCTCACGCGGCATTTCTCGTGCCAGGATTATTAATCTTGGAGAAAGCGATATGTCGACGTATCGAGTCGACGTCTCTCGCAGAACTCATCCTTTTCGAGAATCTTATTTATTACATCTACGAACGTGACATTACGTCCGCGTGTACGTGTAAACTTATTAAACTTATAATGGCAAAAGTTGTGTCCTGGAAAGTCGGGCAAAAGGAAAGAAAAAAAATCAAAAAAATATGAAAGGCGTCGAGCAAAAAGAAAAACTCGAGAATACCGTTCTCTTTCTCTCTCTCTCTTTCTCTTTCTCTTTCTCTTTCTCTTTCTCTTTCTCTTTCTCTTTCTCTTTTTCTTTCCCTTTCTCTTTTTCTTTTTCTTTTACGCTCTCGAAAATATTCGAGAAACGGCGAGCGATTATTTTCATTTTAAAAAGTTTTAAGCGTACGATCGTTGCTCAAGGAAAACTATAAAAAAACCTTTTGAAAACAAATTAAGAACATTCCTCTTGTTAATCTTGTTTCAGACTACCAAACGGACACATTAATTTTGAGAAATTTTGGCAGCTAGCAAAACAGGTAACGGAATTCATCGCCTGGAAACAAGTAGCTTGTCCGTTTGAAAAGAATCCACGAGTTATAGCCTTTTTACAAGCGAGTCCTGTATTAACCGAAAATGGTAAGGACAAATAATTGGAGAGATGATCGTCTTATGTTTGTAACGATTACAATCAAATTTACGAGATCTATAACATTAAATTCTTTCTCTCTTTCCCTCTTTATAGCATTGGCTCTAGCATCGTTCGAGTGTGAACCACCCGATAACAATCCTGAGAAGGAACGTTACAAAGCTTTAAAGTAAGAAAGACTTACGAGATCGTTGTTTCTTAATACTTTGTAATATATTAAATAATATTTAACAATTAAAAATATCTTTTCGGAAATGATCATCTAAAAATATTACTATTATTAAAAATATCAACAGCGATATGTGTTCGCAGGTCTGAAATGAACACCCAGTGAAAACAAGATTCGCTGCAACATGTCGAACAGGAACGCTACTGATAAAGAATAGTATCAATTTATATGTATATATGTGTATACATTTATATATATATATATATATATATATATATATATATATGTATTTATGTATATATATATAAAGATGTGCATATATATATATATATATATATATATATATATAATAGTATATATATAAATATATATATATATATACACATATACAAACACATTTATAAATATTAATATATTCGTAACGATATCCAGTTAATCTCCTGCGAAAAGGAGACTGTGTTCTCGGTGCAAGAAGTAAAAAGAAAAAAAAAAGAAGGAAGAAGGAAAGAAAGCGAAAAGGCAAAAGAAGAGAAGAGAGAAAAATGAGAAGATAAACGACGGATTTAAAGTATTAAACGGAATAAGCTACATCAGATGTAGACTCGTCGTTCCGTGATTGCGCTCGCGATTAAAAATTGCCCTATAGTGAGATCTCGCGTTGTTAAAAATCGATTAAGCATCTGCTTGACCCGTATAGTCATCGGCAATGTTAAAATGAAGCTTGCCCGACCTCGATGCGATACAGATGAAAATGTAATCCTTCGGGTAATATTTCTGACGGCCGTGGTAGGCCATCGACAAGAGCATACGTATGAACGTATCGAGCAGTTCGCGATTAAAAAGCAAGGAAAAATAAGGTATGGCTCGATGAGCGCGCGATGTAGGCCAACGTTGGTCGGCAAAATCAATTCGCAAAATGATTTTTGACGATTGCAGATGACGATGCGGCTCGCGAGATCGAATAAACAGGCTGTTCTTTGAAATCGGATTTCGGAACTAGTCTGGTCTTTAATTTAAAAAAGATTAAAAGAGAGAGAGAGAGAGAGAGAGAGAGAGAGAGAGAGAGAAAGAAAGAGAGAGAAGATAAAAGAAAAAAAAGCAGAAAAAAAGGAAGAAAAGAGATTTCCCTTCTGTTCTTGAACGAAGGACGACGATCGGCTTCGAGCGAAACGAATCGATACTCGGATAAGTATTTATGTAATGTATATGTACGAACGGAATATTCGCTCGGACAATATCGCGCGTGAACAGTAAGTATAGTTCCTAAGTCCGAGGCACGTACCGGCTGTATCTCGAAAGTTCTTCGAATATCCTTTCCGTTTTTCAATCGTTATAGGAAAGAGAATGATGAAAGATCGACGTATCGTAATGAGAAGTATAATCGGAGCATTCTCGAGAGACGATCCGTGACATAGCCGATTCTTTTGTATATAGCCCTTTTGATATAACGCTAAACGGACTCCTAAGTGTCAGATGTAGGTTCGTTCCTGTAGTCTCTAAGTTCAAATATAGTATCATAGATATCCGATAAGAAAAAAAAGCCACTATGATCATCGTGCCCGTACTTAAAGTTATATAAGAGAAGAGAAGAAAATGGGGGCGGGAGAAAGAGAAAAAAAGAGAAAAAAAAGAGAGACGATGCGAAGGTCGAAAGAACTCGTACGTGGTAGGATTGATGGTATTTGCAAATTACTACAAACATGATCGACGTTCAATAAATGAATCGTTTAATATCGTTCTCCGACACGCTTAGCGTCTTGCAAAATTAATTCGAAAGTACATTTTTATGAGTAACGTATCGATCGGGAAAGGTGAAAAAGGTGTTATAACGATAGGAAGATTCGATCAAACGTTCGATCAAGTCAACGATATCGACTTTTGCGATCTTAAAACGGAGAAAGAAAGATAGATCACGATTTTGCTAATATCCGGCGTTGTTTTCCTTCTTTGCCTGCATGAACTCGAGAGCACGAAAGAAAAACCTTCTTAAAATATTTAGGGACCAAGAGTTCGCTTCTCCTGGGTATATAGCACAATTCAAATAAAAAGAAAAGAAAAATAAAAAGAAATGAAAAAAATAAACAAAGAAAAAGAGGACAAATATTGTGAAAACGATGGAAGGAAAGTAAAGGAAAAATTATTCAAATGAAGTCACGACGATCTAATAACGTTTTAACTGCCGTCACGAAATTGCCGAATTAAGAACAGATATTAAAAGGATGAAGATCTCGAAAAGTCCATTACGATTAATAGACGAATACGAACCGAGAGTCTATACAAAGATCGCGTAACAAAGAAAGTATAAATTAATCGATCGAATCGCCAAAATCCGTGAGTCATCGAACGCTATGGACACTTGCCATTCTTAAATTACTCAATAAATTATTATACATTTGATTTTATTTTCATCGAACGTATATATATATATATATATATATATATATATATATATATATATGTACTACGATTCACGCGTTGTTTCCATTACGTTCCTAACAAAATATTAATAAAAAATATGATCTTCATCCTACAAAATAGAAACGCATGAAAGTACATTACTACGAGATATAGCGATCTTTGTAATAAAACATAATTAAAAAGAAAAAAAAAAGAGAAAGAGGAAGAGGAAGAGGAAATAACCGTACATCGAGAAAAGCGAAATTCTTTAAAAAACGTTTATAAAGATATATCATTATAATATGATATCGCATAAAATAATGGAAACGATAAATATATTATGGCATTCATCATAACATAAATGACAGTAAATATACGATTATATACGTACGAGTTCTGTACGATAAGCAGTAACGATAACGAATTTTTCGAGGTAGATATCGTTTTTCGTTATTCTTCTCGTTGGATATTATCAATTTTATCATCGTCGTCTCGAAAACAATGCACTTTAACACAAAAACTGTGAAACGTAGATCTAACGAAAAAAAAAAAGAAAAAAAAAAAAAGAAAAAGAAAAAACAAACTGTTTTCTTTACTTCTTGATAAACTTTCGTACGATCTTTCAAAGAATCTCTTCATCCTATCCGGCAAAACAAAGTGTCCGAATGCTCGATAATGACTCAAGGAGTTTTTTTCTCATGTAGATAGGATATAACAATCATCGACAATTATACACATGCACATTTATCGTAAGTACATAAATATAAAATTACCACCGTACCATTTAAGCCGCTTAATCGTTGCATTGTCAAATATTCATATCGTTTCACCGTGATCATTTGATCATCCTCGCTCAACAATCCGTGTTCAAAAATCCATCCCGCCCTTCTATATCAAATAACAAATCGATGAGTTTCCATCCGTCTCGAATAATTTCTTACGGGCAGCACACGATCACTTCAATTTTTTATATGGCATGCGTTTTTCTACAAATCCGATATAAAAACGCGACGATAATCGCGATTGCCTTTCGATCGGCTAAGATTCAAATAACGATAATTACGACGATAAGAGATGTGAAAGCAAGTCGATCGATTCGTGATTGATATAAAAAGAAGCGTCATCTAAAATTCATTTCCGTAAGTGCTGCTCCGTTGTCCCTTTCTATTGAGATACACTACAAAGTTTATGGTTACACAATCTGTAAATAAAAGGAATGGCGTGTATATATACATACAATTATATAATATATGCGTATCTATTATGCGTTAATTTAGATTTTAAGTATTAGACCATAATCGAATTTAATGAAATCGATCAGGGCTGCCGTTGACGATGATAATATTTTTTCGTGAAATTTTTCTTCTTCGATCGTTGTCATATTTCTTTTCTTTTTTTTTTCGATCATCATTGGCAATTATCTATTCGACTTTTGTTCCCTTGATCAATCACGAACAGAAATACATATATTTCAATTTTCTTGATAATTGTGCAGAACGATAGATCGCTTATTTTTTTTGTTTTTTTTTTTTTTTTTTTTTTTTCCAATGCGACAGCCCTGAGGCCGAAGAAAGAGAAGGAGGCAGAGAAAAAAAATACGACTAGAAATGTTAACATGTGTCGAAAAACGTCGTAACGAACACGACAAATACTCGACGACAAGAAACGCCGATCGATCGATCTGAGATCACCTAACGCTATAATATAGCAAAAAACTAGATTCATCCTCGAAATCAATTTATAGAGAAAAATCTTGCTTATCGTCTAGTCACTAGATAGTTAGTCGAGCCCGAGCTTTTTACGCCGCGAAAGGAGCGACCAACTTTATTTACTTTTCTTTTTTTTTTTTTTATATATAATAAGTACCTTTATCTACTACATATATATATATATATATATATATATATATATATATATGTATATATATATATATATGTAGCCATGCTTTCATATCATTACATCTTGCGATGCGTTTTATACAAATTCATATACATATTATACGTCTTCGCATTGATTTTTGACGACGTTTCACAGAATTTTTCTTTCGACGGTATCTCATTGAATATCGTAAATTGTATGACATTTGAAACGTCATTTCATTTATCTATTAAATAAATATGTGAATATTTAAATCCTCCTTTGGCGAGCTTAATCGAGTCGGGAATTTTATGCCTAAATTAAGCGTACTCGAGAGTGAGAGTTAACGTTAATTTCCGCGCTAAACATATTTTCAATGAACATTCCCTTTATATAAGAAACTTTATAGACATACGACGCGACACTCGAGAGTATAATGCGTCAATACTTCGCCAAGTTTGCTTGTAAATGACTTTAACTTTTCATTCCTTTCTTCTATCTCTTGTTTTCAATTTTTTCTTTTCCTTTTCTTTTTTCTATATTTTCGCGCGATAATCTCTTTGCATGTATGATTAACGTGATCGTAAATAGGCCAAGAGAAATAAAGAATGAGTGTGTGCGCGTATATATGTATGTAAAAAAAAGAGAGAAAGAAAGAGAGGCAGAAAGAGAGAGAGAGAGAGAGAGAGAGAGAGAGAGAGGAAGAGAGAGAGAGAAACTCGACCCCATAATTTATGTAACTTTTCACGAGAATCTTCATTGAATCGTTTCAGCGCATATAAAATTTCTATTATGATTGAATTATTCGTTAAAATTATTATTCTCGATTGTAAGAAATGATCGAGATAATCTATAATGTAACGCGTTGAAAAATCGTTTTTTTTTTGTATTATCATAAAAATCGACCGTATTAAAATGTTAAATAACAATATTATCCCATCATAGAATGCATTTTTTTCCAGAATATCAAGATCCAATGATTTCTTCGATTCAAGCAAGCCATCCAAATGGATTGAGAATCGATGATCTGTTTTGTGTTATCGC
This sequence comes from Vespa crabro, assembly GCF_910589235.1. Taxonomy (NCBI): domain Eukaryota; kingdom Metazoa; phylum Arthropoda; class Insecta; order Hymenoptera; family Vespidae; genus Vespa; species Vespa crabro. The sequence goes on along the minus strand of NC_060956.1, from coordinate 17,120,437 downwards.
AACAACATAGTTTAAATACTTTGTACATCGTTTCATCCGAAATCAGTTTCGTTTCATTGTACAAATGCGAGTTCTCCCCTTTTTTACTTTCGACGATGTCAAAAGAGATGCGTTGGGACTATTTGTACATACATAGGCTCAATCATGTAACAGCGATGAAACAGCAATTAAAATTATTGTAGAAACGATGATGTCTTACGAAATAAATTGCAAATCGATAAAGAAGTTAAATTGTAGTACTTCTTTCCTCTCCTCCAAGATAAAAAAAAAATTAACGTGAGAAATTTATCAACGAGAACTTGCTGAACTCGTTCGTCGAACTAATTAATTTTCGTGTGAGTTTATTTTCCTGATAGAGATTCCATGATTTTTTGATCGATCCAACGTCGATAATGAGCCACTCGAACATAAACACCTGGTTTATTGGCTTCCCCACAATGTTGTCCCCAACTCGTGATTCCGTACAATGTAAATGCACCTATACAAAAGTATGTATATAATGTCCAAAATTACACGTTAAAAAATAATATTTTGAAAAAGAATCCTACCATTATGATAACACGCCAATGGACCACCAGAATCACCATCACAAGTATCGACACCTTCATCCAAGTATCCAGCACATACCATCCCATCGCTGATCTTGCCGTGACCATAAACATATTCAGCACGACATACCGATTGGTCTAGTAATGGTATCCAGCCGTATCTGAGATCTTTCGATGGTGCTAACAGTAAAGCAAGATAATTATAATCGAATACAAATATCATTATAATTAAAGGAAAACTGACAGATTCGCAATAATGATTTACTTGTTTTTCCAGTTTCAATACTGCCAAATCCACTGATAGTACAATTCAAACCAGCAGGATATTCCGTATTTTCTGATGGCAAACAAATTGGCATGATATCCTTGCCTAAAGGTATACCTCGTCCTTTGAGCAAAACTAGAGCGATATCGTTATTCATTTTATGTCCTTTACGAAAATCTTCATGGATATAATAATCTTCGATATTCGCTTCCTTTTCTGTTCCTTCTTGTATCTAAATATATTTAAGAATTGCTAAGATAATTACATCTATAATTAATACTAACAGAGAGAAAGAGAGAAAAAAAAAGAGAGAAAGAGAGAGAAATTTGATTTTGAAAATGTTCCTTACTTCAGTATTGTAATCTCCAGCACGAACAAAATACGTTCCTTTATTATAACCTTCCAAACAGTGTGCAGCCGTGAGAACGTGCAAAGGCGATAAAATAACCGCTCCGCACCAATGATTGGATCGACTATGTCCTCGAACTCGTATACTAGCCTACCAATTTATATTATTTTAACAAATTTATTCAATGTTTAAACAGTACGATTCAAGTAATTATTTTTTTATTACATTTATTTTTCCTAAATTATTTATTAAATAATTTTGTTTACCTGCCACGGATATGTGCCTTTTGGTGCAATCGAACCATGCACCACTTTAGCAAATATAAGATCCTCGTCATCGTTGAAATCTTCCGAACGTTTTCCACAATTCGCTGGTAGTACATCATTAATTCTTGGTTCCGGTAAATTGGTCATCGTTTCCGAGAAAAACTGAACGATCAACAGGTAAATCAGGGCCAAGGAATGTAGTAATCATTCTTCGTATGCATTGTATACTTTAATATTTATTTTCACTGACAATCGTGTCAAGAAATTACAAAGTATTTATATTTATTTGCCGTTATTGTACAAATAAGTTAAATTTCTAAACGCTAATAATAGATAATAGTAAAGGTGAATTATAAAATTGTTAATAAAATTAGATCTTTGGTTACGTTTACTTTACAAGACTAGAAATCACAAATTTGTAGAAGAGACAAATCATTGTGTTTCGACTAAATATGTATACAAATTAGGATCTAGTCCGAGAGAAATTATTTCGAGTTACCTCGGAGTCATTGTTCACGGCTCCAGGTGAACAGATTACACCTGCATCCTCATTGTGATCGCAATTGTTTCGTCCCCAGTGATTGTGATAGCAATATTTCAATTGAGTTTCGTTTCCACGACAAGAAACCTAATTTTAATAAAATCGAAAGGATGATTTTAAATAAGAAACAAAACGAGTGTGAATACAAAATTACAAAAAACATACCTCATCGAGCCAAATAGGTCCTTGTCCAGGACCAAAGAAACTGTCTTTTTTTGCTTTTGCGACACCACCATATCCCAAAGATCTACAAATTACTCTGGCTGTAGCAGCAGAGAAATCATCGTCACAAACTGTGCCCCATATACCGTGATGACGAATTTCTACTCTGCCTTCCAATGGACTGCTACCATTTACCAGACGAATTTCAAATGGAGCCTTATTTAATAAAGAAATTAAAATAAATTATTTTCGATTTTTTAAACGATTTTTTATTTATTATTTCCTATTTATGAGATGATTGATAATCAGATGAAATTCCATTAATGAAAAGTTAAGCATATCTCTTACATTACAATGTTCATCACTTTCGTCCGAATAATCCGAACAGTCTGCAACCTCATCGCAAATAAACGCTATAGGTATACATTCCGGACTGTTCTCGCATTTCCAATAACCTTCCTGACAACTATCAACTGCTGTTTTGCAAACTACTCCTACAGCTTCCTCCGGTTGACAATTATGAACGCCCCAACTGCAGAATTACAATAATTACAATTTAATTACATTCACACATCGTATCTTCTTTATTTATTGGAATATCAACGTACCCTTCGAAATCACATTCACGTAACGATGTTTCGTTGCCACGACATTTCAATTGGTCTACCATAAATCGATTTGGTGGATCTAAATTACCATAAAATCCTCCAGGTTTAATTTCCAAAGCACCGAGCGGAAAACCAAGTTCTTTGCAAATAACTCCAGCATTAATCATACCAAAACCATCGTCACAAACTTGACCCCATATGCCCCAAACTATTAAAAATTAATTAACGATAATATCGAGTAGCCAAACGATTTGATGAAGATTTACCAATCGAAAAATTAATTTTCCTTATTTACCTTTAACTTCGATTCTACCCTCGTCAAAATTATCCGAGCCAGCAAGCCGAATAGCATAATCGAGATTTTCCACAGTACAGACATTTTCATCGGTACGATCGTTGCAATCATTTTTTCCATTACATACCAACGTCTGATTGATACACTTGCGATTTCCACAGATGAACATATTGTCACAATTAACACTTCTTTCTTTCATTTCATAATAATCGAATTCCTTAGTAGGCTTTAAAGCTCCTGTCAAACCGATATTGCTATCACTCAGCAAACAAATGTTCTCACTAGCCCTAAAAATGTACAAATGTAAAAAAATATCATACATATCAATAATTGAAATTTTTCTAACAAATATAAGAGTAAGTTGAGAAACATACTTATGAGCGAATGAGCGACAAGTGAAATCAGCTTCTTTACATCTTAGAGCACACGTTTTCAAAGGTGCATTCAACCACTTTTCGACATCGTATCCTTCAAGTCTATGCTTTGCAAATTTCTGATAAAGATCCAAATGATTCATGCATGCTCGCTCATCTGCACCGTTCGTACAATCCTATAAAAATCAATGAAGTTAATTCAAGTTTATATCATCGGTATTTGAAAATAAAAAAGATCATTTTCATACCTCTTCACCGTCGCAAACCCACGGTGACGGGATACATTCTCCAGGTAAACATTCGAAGTGTTTTGGTTTACATTGACCACTTAAAAGTAATTTCTTCGAGCCTAAAATAAAATCCCATTATTTTTTTCATAATACATTTATAAAATTAAAATAATAAAAAAAAAAAAAATAAATTACCAATTTTTCCACAAGATGGAATATCACAATATTCTTTTTCTCCGTAAAAACTTATGAAACACCATGGTCTAGATTCTTTTTCCGGATTTGGATTTCTACAGTAATTGTGGGATCGCAATTTTTCTTTGACTTCACGATTAATTACCTATTTCATAAAAATATTCGATGATTAAAGTATTGTAATTTATTAAATATTCTCATAAAAGATTTAATACATACATTTACATTGAGGTAAGGAAAAACTCTATTATCGCCCCAAGGAAGGCACTCTTTGCCTGAAGTAGATACATTTGCAGTTCCAAAATATTGATTGCCCTTACCATAAACACAGCCTATAAAAAAAGTACTTGTAATAAATACTTTATACTTGACCGTTATGAATTTTCAGATTAAATCTTATAAATGATTGTACATACTAATGTCATCGTATGGTCTTTTGCAAATATAGGAATGTCCCTTCACAGAAGTAGCACAATCTTCAATATCCCAAAAGAAGTAATCCGCAACGCAAATCGAATCAGGATGATTATGACAAGGAAACTTTCGTTTCATAATTATACAAGCTGGACGTGAACCCACCCAAGGTGGCAATTTCTTATCTTCCATCCAACCTGGCCACCATTTTGTAAATCTATAAATGGTATCTTTGTTAAGAAGAAAAACAAAAATAAAGAGATAAACATGAATGTTTACGATCGAACTTACTTAAATTTTGCACGACTTGAATCTTCCCAAAGCCACAAAGTCCTATTGAATGTAGTAAAACCAACTCCGGAAGTCATAACCGATCCAATTATTGGATGCAATTGTAACAACCATTCCGACACAAAGTTGTTTTCATCTTGACTCGTAATATCAATAAGTCGACTTTCCCTTTTAATACAATATTGAAGTGCTTCTGCATGATTTAATCCAGTATTAGAATCGGCCAAGTGATAACATTGACCTTCGTGTGGAATTTCATCTTTACGACAATGTGCTATTCGATTTGGTAAACATCTGACACCTATTGCATCTCTTTCCACACGACACTCTTGTCCATGAGTGAATCTATAACAATTATTTTCTTTTTAAGAATTTATGTAGACGGAAGAATCGTACAATTTCATTTATAGGATAGAAATATCCTGATAAACGTACTTGCACGATTGAAATCTGTTTTCAGTTCCAGAGCAAGTTACGGAATTCGCTGCAATCCAAGTTGGCATTCCGTTACGTTTATTTCTTCCTTGCCAAGCCATTTCGGCGCCTCTATAAATCGCAAAGAAATATTATCTTAAGGGATGTTCAACATGAACACTGTAATCTTAAGGCGAATCCTATCTTCATTATATTAAATCAAGAACGTTAACAAAGTAATATACCTAGTGTATCCTAATTGTCTGCAAACTACATGAGCTTCTTTAAGCATCCAACTATTTCTAGAATCGCAAACTATTCCCCAACCTGGTTGAGCTCCTTGAACTTCAACGTAGCCATTTGCTGGACCAGAACCACCTCTGAGACGTATAATCTATTATATAACGTAACATTAATATTATTGACTGTGAAAGAACTAAACTTAATATATTTCAATTGCAATTTATCTTAATAAGATACTGACTTGTCCTGAAATCGGTGTAAATGGTTCAGTCTTTTTCAAATGTGACAGTGACTGAACTGGTGGGATGTAGTACACAGGAAACGGAGGTTCCTCTATAAATATAAAAAATATGTATATAAATTTAAAACATTATTAACGCGTTATACTTAAAATAATTATTTTACAGAATGTTTACATAGTCTGAACTTGCACCCAAGATCAATCGCTTCAGTATCATGCGCCAAAAGCACAAACATGCACGAAAAAGCTTAGATATTATAATTGACAAAATTCTTACCCTTTTATCCGTAATAAAATTAGAATTAAATCGGAGCAACTTACCATCGCGATAAGGTGGTACTTCTATATTAAAAATATCCACCTCCGTGTTCTTTTTATTGATTCTCATGATAACAGAGGAATCATTCTTGCTCGCGACTTTAGTCTTATTTTCGAAAACCAATATTGGTTTCCAAGTTTCTTTATTTTCTAGAATATCTACGTCATATGGATCTACATCAGCTTCGTGAATAACCTTGTTGGATATCGGTGTCGAATTTTCATTTTCAAATGTCAATTTCGTATCGTTAAACTGTGGTTCAACCATATCATATTCGAACGATATATTAGGATCGGTAGGATTGCTTTGATTTTCCGGAATATTTTGTGAAACAGAAATACTTTTCTTCTTGGACGGTTTTGAATAAACATCCGGTATCTTTTCCGTTATAACATTCTCGGAAATTAATGGATAGGCATCGAATTGTTTAATTGAACGATTGGCTGCACGATGAGAATTGAGCTGCGGTATTGTAATTGATCGATTGATCGTGCTATCAATAGCTTGACTAGAAACCGGATGAAAATCTTTTCCAGTAGAATGATGACTAGCCGCGCCTCTTAAATCCGTCGATCTTGACTGATTGAAAGAATGCTTAATAGAATCACCGTCGGATGGTTGCGGAATATTTACAGAATTCGGAGTAAACCGTATAGGATAATGATTACTTGGAACGATAGGACTCTTAGAAATATCTTGATTATGTAATGGCGTACGCGTGTAAATGCCGCCGTAAGTTCGATTAAAAGAGAAAGGTGTTTGTTGATTGTTGGGATTATAAGTTTTAGTCCTCGAATGTCCTTGATTAATCTCTAACTCTTTTGTGATAAGATGGCCTTTTGTACCATTATAATTAACGTATATTCCGTACGGATAGAATGGTTTTTTAGAAATTTGTGTTGAATTTCTATCATCTAAAAAAAAGACTAATTTAAACGTTTATATTAAAAGCATAACTTACTTCATATTGAATTTACAATTTTTTTTTAGATACGTAAATAGTTATAAAACAATGATCTTTCATTCGATATAAGCGTACCTGTCGATACTTGTCCTTTCGCTTGTAAAAAGATATTGGTTTTAGTTGACCACTTATCCATTTTTGAATCAACTTCCTTGTCATTCGTGGTTTGTTGATGGATATTAGTTCTCGCAAGCCATTCACGTAATTTTTCTTCTTTATCGATCATATCTATATATCAATATGGTTTTTAACGATTATAACGATTCAAAAAAGAAATAGGGCATATATTATTTTATATAGATAATATAATAGAACTTTGTATATCATAAATAATAAAGTTAGTTTTATAGCTTGCAAATCATGTTAAAATTTAACGTAATCAAATACCCTTTTTTTTTGGTTACCGATTATCGCTTACCATTTTCTTTATATTTTCTTGATTCTTCATCCTCAGAGAACAAACCTTCTTCATTCGTACGATGATATCCTTTCAGATAAAACATTTCCCAATATGGATTTATATAACTGTTATTTGGGGATCGAGCATTAACAATACTAACCCGTTTATTTGGAGAGTAACCCATATGATTCAACATGCTATCAAAATAAATTGAACAACTCTCATCATGCCATGCAAATCGTTTTAAAGCCATGCAAATATTTGCATTCTTGTTTATATGCCGACCTATTCAAATAATCAAATAAAAAACCGCAGAGAAAAGACAAGAATTCATTTAAAACATAATACAAAATCACCTTGATTCCATGGCCGAGTCGATGGTTGATTAGGAATTTGTGATTGATTTGATTGATTTGATTGATTATTCCATGTGTCAGGAACGAAAACACGTGGCCGATTTTCGGGTGAAATTGATCGATTCCATGTAATATTATTTTGATTTGGTTTTGGGAAATATATTCCATTTCGTATATCAAAAGTTCTATTCGTTCTATTTCGAAATTTCATATCATCGGGCAAATTGTAAATGTTTCTTTTCAAAGTTGTAGATTCATTCGATTCTCTATTAAAAAGTTCAGGGTCGATTCTATCCTGCGTTTGAACAGTGCTATTGAATTTGTTTCTAATTGGTCCATGAGGTGTATAACGCCGAATCAATTTATCTTCAATCGTTGTTAATTCAGTTCTTGAGTGATTATTAATTTCTCTAAACGTATTTAGCGTTTGCTGATTGTCAAATTCGTCATTATTTATCTGAGGATTGTGCTCATGATTCAAAGGATTGCCATTCCATGTTTCTTCAGTGGTATGTGAAGTTGAAGAACCTTGTTGGTATCCATTAGATCCAGATATTCTTCTATTAGCACCTTCGTATTGGGAATTATTAGAATTATTATAATGATAATGATGATGATGATGATGCTGATGATAATGATAATGTTGATCACAAGGGTCTTGACTTTGTGCCATTTGATTCGTAGTATTACAATCCTTTCTGGTCGTAGACTGTTCTGATCCTGAAAAATTATCGTAATGATGGCCTTGATGATGAAAATGATCCTGAGACGTTTCGATTTGACTATTGCGGTTATTGGTAGATCCCATAGAATTATGTTGATTTTGTTGAATATAACTTGGTTTTTGAATTATCGGCCTCCACGGTAATTCTGATGATTCAGTCGTAGTCATAGGCTGAACTTCGGTATTCCAAGAACCTTGACCATGATGATCATAACGATTATAAGTGTGATTATATCGAGGATGTTCACGCCAAGACCCTGGATCTCCTCGGCTATGTTGCGGCCAAGGTCTGCTTGTTGTCATAACTTGCTTTAAAGTTTCCTCTGACAAATCAGTAATACCAATATCATTTCAACTTTGTTTAAAGCATACTATCGTCGTTTAAACCTTAAATAATTATAATTGATTATTACCTTTTTTACAAGCTGGTACTTTGTGAGGCCAATCGCATACCGATATAAGTGGATTAAAAGCTGTTCCAGGTCCACAATCCATCACGTACGTAAAACCATTCGCACACTGTAAAAACTTTCTACAAGTTTCTGGATGAGGTAATAATCCTGTAAAATCAGCAGGACACTCGATCTTTTTTACGGATGGCTGTGTATTATATTTCGATCGATCAACAAAAATATTAGTACGATCGTGATAAGAATCATGAAAACTTTGATTCGGTGATACTTTAGGATTCTTTGTTGTATCCTTTTCTGACTTTAACGCATCTGTTAATTTAAACAGAATATTGATTTATATCTTTATCATCATATAACAAATATTTCACACTAACCTTCGCAGCCTCTCACATTGTAAGGCCAATCGCACACGCTGATGGCAGGATTGAAAACCGTACCAGGACCGCAATCCATCTCGAATGTGTTTCCATTGGCACATTGCAAAAATTTGGCACAATTTGTAGGATGCGCAATAAGACCTGTCACGTGAGATGGACATTGTGGTTTCTATTAACAAAGAAATCAAAGAAAAAATAAATAAATATATATATTTTTCTTTATGCTTAACGAATTAACACAAATTTGTTAAGATGAATATATATACGTACTTGTAATTTTCCTTGTTCCGCGTTGATTTTCAAAGAGTAAGCGTTTGAGTAACGTATAAGATCAGACTCTTCTATGCCGTAACATTTAACTTTATGCGGAAAATCACATTCCAATGTCTCAGGATTAAACAAAGTACCAGGAGCGCATGGTTGAACGAACGCTTTGCCTTTCCAGCAGTTGACAAAAAATTTACAATCGGGAGGATAAACAAATTGACCAGTAGATTCTATAGTTGGACATCGTACACCCGATTGAGAATCGTAATGCGCTACTGTCAATATGGGTTGAGACAAAAATAAGACTGTCTCTTTTCTCGGTTTCTAAAAACAATGCAAAATATTCGATTGATATGCGTATATTTATATAATATTCATTCGAATGAAGAATTTATATTGTAATAGCAATATAAATTAAATATAAACTTTATTAATCGTACTATCAAAACATTTATGTAACCAAATTAAAAAGAGTTATTATCAACAGTCTCGCTGTTAACCAAAAAAACAAAATTGTAACATTACCGTGCTTTCACTTCCGATCCCTTCATATAACAGAGTTTGATCGTTATATACGGGTAACTTGTGCTTTGATTCCTTTAGTGAAGTTTCAGAATTGTTGTGATCTTGATAAACATTATTATCTTTAGAAGTAGAACCATATTTGTATTGATCTTCTGGAAAAGGCTTCCAATCGTCAATTTGACCAAATTGATCTTGATCGTGATTCTGTTCGAATTGATCATCTATCTCTGTGCGTTGTTCAATTTCGCTACCAGAAGCTTTACGCCATGGTGTCCAAGATTTTCTATTTGAATTCACGATAACAGGCTTCCTTACTTGACTCTCTTCCACGTCAATCCACCATTTAGCAGATCGAGCTAAATCATCGGGTGGCTGTAGATCTTTTTCGTTCAGATACCAAGGCAACGATAATTCACGACGATTCGACGCTTTCGTTGTTATTTCTTTCGGATCGTATATCTACAGATCGATATTTTATATAATTGTGTAAAATTCGATAGAGAAAGTCATTAAGAATATACTAATTAGTAGTAGTAGTAGTATTTCTACTGATCTTTCACCCTTGTAATTAAAGCAATTGGCTCTCTTAAAACAGTTGTTCAAATATTGAAATATCTTTTCTTATTTATGCTAGAAACTTTATCTCAGTAAATTATTCATTCGACGGATATTCCAATCGTTACAATTAACAATATGAGAAAATTAAAACATAGTAACTATCAATGAATTAATATTAAATATATCATTTTAATGTATAAATAATTTTCAAAGTATAAGATATGTATACTCAAATATATCTCTAAAAACGGAATGATGAAGTTGATGAGTTTTCGAAAAATATAATATTTCAGATTGAATAACATTGAAAGAAATGACATTGAAAAGGAATTTTTTCACGTACCGCGGAAGTGAAGGTTCCAAGATACACCAGACAGAATATAACGTATAAACGATCGATCCACGATGTCATTCTTAATACAATCGAGAAACATGTAGCATAGCACACTATTGCTCACGCACTCACCATAAAATCGGTCGGTATTGAATACAATTTTAATGAAGCTTGCACAGACACTGTTTTCTTCTGAAAGATAAACCAAAGAGACGAGAGAGAGAGAGAGAGAGAGAGAGAGAGAGAGAGAGAGAAGAGAGAGAAAAAGAGAAAATAAAGATGTTGAAGAGGGAAAAGGAGGAAAGAAAAAAAACAAAAATCTAATGTGTATAACTTCTTAGAAGAAAAGGGTTATCGATTTAGAGGGCAGATCAAGGGTCGCGTGATCGTCATCGTAAAAGAACGTAAGGCGAAGATTGCATTGAAGAAATAAGAAAAGATAAGAAAAAGATAGAGAAAGAGAGATATATATATATAGAGAGAGAGAGATAGAGAGAGAGAGAGAGAGAGAGAGAGAGAGAGAGAGAGAGAAAGAAAGATCTTTATTGACTACACGCAGTGTCAACGTGTATACACAGTAATCGAGCAAATGCACACAGAACTATTTGCCAATTGATTCTACGCGAGAGTAAATTGCCTCTTGTTTTACTAGTCATTGAGCTCATAAAGATTCCGACGTAAGCTCGATGTAAACGCAAGGGAAAAAGTAACAACATTATACATTCAAAATTTGTGAGAGCTTTATTTTATTTTCTTACGTTTTAGTTTATCTTAAGTCGATAATAAGAGAACAAAAAGCAAGAAAAAGAATTTTGCCTTTTTTTAAAACAAAACAATATTTATTTTTCCGCATTTACATTTAAATCCCGTGACGTACTTGGTGACTGATCACTTAAAGAAATTGTGGATGTATTGTATTTTTTAATTTCTCAAGAAGATTAATGTATAAGATTACGTATATCGGAAAAGGATTTTCTTTAAAACCTCGTATTTTTCGATTTCTATTGGAATTTCCCAACGTTTCATTCCATATATATGAAATGTTATTAACGCTAATAATAGAATGCATATCACGTAAAGAATACGCTGATTTACAATGATAATAAGCATTTAATACTTTAATATGCAGATAATGAATCAATTTCAAAATTAATCATAAGGATGCCGTATCAATAATATGCGAAAAATTCTTATATTCTATAATAATACGCTCTCATTTATTTTATCTTTATTTCTCTCGAATAACATATTTACATATGTAACGTGTGTTTTATTTCCAAAAAAATTCATCATCCTCGATTATTACAGCCATCCCGATTTTGCAAAGGATAATCACACGTTCCAATCGCAGGATTAAATTCGGTGCCAGCACCACAACTTAATACAAAACAGCCACTAGCATCGCATTGTTGATATTTAGTACAATCACCAGGATATGGCATAACTTGAGCCTAAAAAAATATAATTTATTTATTTATTATTCTTTTTTTTTCCAAATTTAAAATTCGAATTGTTTCGTATTGTTAGATATATTATTTAAAAAAATATAAATTGTTTCGTACGATACTTGATTTTTTCATTAAATGAATAAAAAATAAAAGAGATTTAGAAAAATCACTTACCACTGAATACTCAAATAGATATAAACTCATACAAAGGAGTGCTAACAATAAAATAGCGTTAAACTTCATCTTGATTCGTCCTTTGATTCACAATCGTGATTAAGCCTCCTCTGATCAAGGAATGGTCTTTATATAGAGACACGGAAAATAAGGAAAACAATTTATCATTATTAGAATTCGCTATCACGGAAATTATTTCTTTTTTTCCGCGTTATCGATCCTGTTTTAATTGTGATTGGCTCACGTTACGAATAAGTTTGTATCGACTTTATAGATCGCACTTAAGATCAAAGGTGCAGTAAATATATATATTTTTATATAAGTGATTATACTTGCCTTGAATATAGTACAAATTAAAAAGATCGTACGAATGATAAATTAACAGCATATAATTAGAAATCATTTTACATGTATTTTTATTTAATATTTATGTTAAATTAATATATATTTAATACTATCTTCACAACTTTAGAATATTTATTTTATGTATCAATCATTTTAATCTTCTCATCAATTGTGCTCTATTCTTAATCTTCTCATATAAATAACTATATGGATGTGATAATTCTGAATCAGTTTCTGGAATTCTTGTTAATCTGCGAAATTTTGGTGACATCAATAAAAATTTTTGACACAGACTAAAAGCACTGTTCGTTATCCAATATAAGCTCAGAGACTGAAATAAATTATTATTTTTAAATATATATCTATTTGATGAATTAGGAATTAATTAAAAAACATAATTCTAATAAAATTATTTCTTTATAACTTACAGAAGGTATATATGGTGCTAGAGGTATTATTATAAGTGCTATTAATCTAAAAAAAGTAAAGAAACCTTTCTGCAGTCGTGTAGGTTCCTTCAATCTAAACATGATTGCAACCTATAAGCAACAATTGTAATTGTAAAATGTAATTTAAAATAAATATATTGATAAACAAAATTATTAATAGTATATCAATATCTTACCTCTATATTAGCTAAATTTATTAATCCAATCAATACAGGTAATATAAAAAAATGATCTATATCTGCCAGATTTAATATCCAACCAAAACCACCCGTCGTGAGTTCAAGATAATTCTCATAAGCATCTATTTCAATAAATGAAACTTTTTGATAAAAATTTAATAGAAATATTTTAAAATATTAATTATGTAAAAAATCATTCTCTCTTACAAATATTAGATTTGGGAAACATATAACATAAGTTTCTGAGTGCAAAGCTTGATACTATCAATATTGGAACTTCTAAATATAAAAGAAGTATACTTTTTACTGGATGACAATTGTCTCTAACAATCAGGTCCTTCCATGCTTTTCTTACCTACAGTAAATAGTTATATCATCTTACTAAATATAAAGAATTATTTAGAACATTTATGCAATAATGAAACATATTAACAATAAAAATACATACCGAACGATTATACATACGTCTTGTATATTCTTCTGACCATTCATGTCTAAACATGTCCTCTTTAGTTTTTCTTTTCAAATTTGTAGTAATACCAACCATTTCATGTTGTAAATTTTCTAGCTTAGCAGTTATATTTTGCTAAAAATAATAATATAAATATATTAGTACGATTGTATTAATATCATATCATATCAGAACTATTTTGATATAACTGTATTTAATTCCAAATAATAACGTAACTTCAAATGAACCTTGAATAATATATAGTTTGAGCACTTTTATTTAAAAAATAAATACATAACACGAAATGTACATAATTAAATACCTGATATATTGATAATGGTAAACTAATGATTAATCGTAGTAAACTAGTTGCCAATATTATAGTTGCCCACCATGGTAAACCTGTATAAGTATGTAACCATACTAAAGAATCTTGAGTAAATTCCACAGGTGTACTTCCAGATATAATATATATTAAATTAACATAATTTGTATAAAAACTATCAGTCACTCCTTCAAAAAAACTTGAGATTTGTCTTACATTACAATTTCGTGTAAAATCATTTTTGACAAAAAGCGGATTTGTTCCAAAATATGATGATCGTTTATTTATGATTTTATGCACAGATGTATGCATGGAAATAAATTTACATTGTTTTTGATATATACTATTTTGTTTAGTTCTATTAATTATCAATATATTATTAATCTGATTAGAACATTCTTTTGATATTGTATTGTTAATACCGGTAGAATGAACGAATAGTGGCTTAAAATGGTTATCAATTAATGAATTTTTAAAAGAGGAATATGAACTAATATAAAAGGATTTATTATTAATTTTACGAAATATACAAATATTATTATGTAAGTTTGTAATATGCATTACACAATGGCGAAAACTTATCATTCTTCTGAAAATATTAATATTTTTTAAATACACTTTTTTGCACTTTCGTAATGTTTTTTGAGGTTAGATGACATAATACTTTATAAAATATTAATGAAGTTTATTTAATGAAAGGTAATATATTAAAAAAATTTATACATAACAATATATAAAGCATCTTATTCTATTACTATATTAGATTTTATTAAATTTATTTCTAATATTTATATTGGTTTATAGCCATGATTTCCAACCAACAAAGGTACGGCCCAAAATATTTAAATCTGTCGCTTGATCTAATAAACATTCAACCTGTGAAAATATATTCATAAATATATGCAATATTGACGGAACAATTACTAATAATGAAAAATAAATTTTACTTGTTCTTCTGCTGTTAACTTATCATCTCTCATATTGAAACGAATACGTTTAATACCATCATTGCCATTAACTATTACATAATATCTATCAAAATATTGATCACTATAGAGATCCTTCAATTGTTCCAATGTTATTATTGATGGTTTATTGCCATTCAATTTTTTTTCCACAATACTTATTCTTTTCTGTGGTAGCCATTTCACATCTATAATTTACATAAATTAATTAATATACAAATATATAACTTATAATTACAAATATATATATGTGAAAGTTAATGTATAAATGTAACGTTATATACTTCTCTATATTTACCTGTATTCACTTCTTCAACTCTTTCCAATGCTTTATTAACACTTTCTGTCCAATTTAAAGGTTCATGTATAAAAACATCTAAACATGCAAGAATAGTACTCTTATCACACTGCAAAGCTTTTAAAACATGAATCATTGTTGCTCCAAAGAGGTCCTTTTCAGTAAATGGTTTTAAGAGTCCAAGAATTTGAGGTGTCAAGCGAAATGGCATAAGTTGAGGTATCATTGAATCAATGCCAGCATCAAAAGCCTGATCAAAATCGACACCTAAACATTTCCCTGATCCAATTGAAATTAAAATGTTTGATAAATGACGATCTCCAATACCCAAAATCCAATGTACAGCACACATTGTGGCATAACTAGTAATAAAATTTCGTCTAAATGTTATAAAACTCTCCGGCGATGGACATAGTATTATACATGTTTTACGCAACAAATCCCATTCTGTTTTAGCAATCAGTTTATTCATTTGTATAGTAACTGCATTAGCATCATATTTTAAAGTTGCTTCTTTATATTGTACTGCTAACTTTCCAGAAGATCCAGCCTTTTTAATCCATGCAGTGTAGTCTGTTTCAATGGTTTCATAATGAAGACGTTTATTTTCAGGAATAGTAAAAGAAATTAAATCTTGTAATGGTTTAGTATTTTTAATCCATTGTATAAGTCCCAATGATGTTGATAGTGGAATTACCTGCAATTAATATACAATAAATTATATTTTTATTTAATTTAGGTGATATATGAATTATTTATGAAATTACATTATAAATCTACATACTTGATAAGTATCAATAAATAAATGACGTTGTTTACAAGCTATGTCTGTATTCAAAGTTTTATTTATGATTGAAAAAGTTTGTTGTAATCTTTGATCCAGTCTTAAATCTTCTCCAAATTTGTTTAAGAACATATAATCCTTTGCATCATCTCCTACTATAGTGATACGAACTGGTTTACGTAATGATTCCATAACTTTTACAATTGGTTCTATTTTCATAATCTTAGTGTGATATTGTGGCATGGGTTTTCTATAGCCTGTATATTGTCCTGGTACTTCTAAATGACTTTCATTAAACTCACATAACCACGGACTATAATCTTTCAATAATGTACTGATTTTCCTTGCTTTAAAAGATTGTTTCAGAGTTTCATTTATAATTTGTAAATATTGACGAATTTCTTTCTCGTCTTTCATTGTTTCAAGTCGTGTTAAATTAAATTTACTATTTTTAAAGATACCATAAGTATTTCCTGGTCTTGGTTCATTTCTGTTTTTTCTTGAAGATGGATAAATTTTTTTCAACAACATATCAATTGCAGTTGCTGTACCCTTGGACAAATTTTTAATACATTCATGGAGATAATACTGCAAATATGATTCTGGTTGAACTACATATTGCATTGCCTCAAGAAATTGTTCTAATTCTCGATTATCGTACAGAAATTGCCTGATTTTATACATTCGTGAATCATTCATGACACTCGGATTCGTTTGTATTGTTAAACGAAGTGTGTATATAAGAGCATTTGGATAATCTTGAATAATTCTTTCAATAATCGGTATGATCAAATCTGCTATTGATGTCCCTAGATGAGAAAATAATTGTGCCTGCCATCTAAGAAATAGCCAAGACTGAATTTCGCTAGTATTACTTATAAAAATCTCTTTAACTTCATCATTATTCAAATACTGATATTTCAATAAACAAGGAAAATAATGTGCTGCATCTACTGAACCATAGCTCATTGCTTTTAATGTAGAATTAACAAATTCTTTAAAAAAATTAATATTATTAGAAAATTTACAAAGTTGATCATAACAATATTTTGACAAAATAAAATAACAATCTTTTTTATTTCCAATGCTACAACATTCTTTCATTTTATTAAAGCTATAAGATTCCAATAGATTTCTTATATTCTCAATATTGCTGAATTCGACACATAGTTCTTTTAAGATTATGTCATTTTTGAATAATATATCAGCAAATTGTGCATTTTCATAACTTAACTGTACAAATCTTGTAGCTAACATACTTATATGTTGTCTAGTAGCAATATGTAGCAAAATATCAAGATTATTTTGATATAATATTTTATGTGAATATTTCCATGAAAAAACATAATAAGATAATTTTTTGTCAATAACTGATTCATCTTCTCCTTTTAGGTATTTAAGTCTAGCTGCAGTTAATATATATTTATGCTTAATTTGTGGTGAACAGAAATCAATCTGTTTCTTCAGACAGGAAAAATGTTCACTTGCTATAGATTTATTTCTGTGACTTATAGACATATTAATCATATCAAGTGATAATTGATAAGAAATATTCTGTAATTCATTAATATACTTATATTCTTCATCACTTTGTGTATCTGTTTCCATTATACTTTTTATATGTTTTATATACAGAGGTATAAAGTTTGTTCTATACAAGATCAGTTTATTCCATAAGAGAAGGTCATCTTGTATTGAAGGAATATTCTTAGACCAAAATCTTAGTAAATCTTGTGCACCTTGAGTAGTTTCTGAGACTTTCAAATATTTTAAAAATAGATCAATGTCACTGATTCCATGCAGTTTTTCCAATTTCTTTTTTTTAAGTTGAACTGATAGTGGATGTAGATGTATCCACTCTTCTCTTAGTTCATCAAGAGCAGCATTTAGAAAATCATGAGCAACGGTTCGTTCTTCATTTAAAAAAAATACAGCTATATCTTCTCCAAAATTACGTTTAATATAACTTAATTTCTGTTCATCTTCAAACCAAACGTTTAAAACTTCCTTAAATTCATTAAACTCTAAACTTTCATCTGAAAATAATGATTTGTGTACATACACCTGAAACAGCCATGGAAACATCCAATTTTTCCATGTATCATTCCAAATATTTTCAAAATTTTTATCCAATCTATCTTTTATATATTTATTAATTTCGTCCCAATCTGACAAATGACTCAAGCATTCGAATAAACCTTGGAGACAATGTTCTTTAATTAATCCTGTTTCTAATGTATAGACAGTTTCATATGCAGATTTTCCTCTTATCCAATCAGATGTAACTCGTGCAAAAGATGAGTCCTGGAATAAAATTTAGGTTTTACATAAATAATAATAATGATAATAATAAACATTAAAATTAAAAGAAATATATTGAGAAATAAAACAATTGTTATTGTTTGTATGTAATATGTATATTACATAATTCAATACCTGTAAATGTTTATTATCAATTTTATCTCGAAAAATGCTTAAAACAATGTCAGTTTCATTCATAGATTCATAAAGTTTCGCTAATTGTATCCATTTATTAGTCTGCTCATTGATTTCATTCTCAATCAAATGTATTCTTTTCTGAGGTGGTGGTGTTTCATCTAAATAATATATTAAATTTTCTTCTAAAAGAAGTGTAGCAATCGAATTAAAATTATTTGCCTTAGAAATCTTTGCTGTAATGTCAGGAGAACAGTCAATTATATGACATGTAAACATTGTTTCTAACACTGCAGCCATGAGGGGAGATCTTCCTTGACAGTTACATAATATTTGCTTTAAGATTGAAATAATATCATTGAAGATATTTGTATCCTGTTGATTTTTAATAGCTTCTATAAAAGAACTAAACATAGTAACTGTTATGTCTTTACAAATTAGTTGATCCTTTTTGATTAAGTTTTGCAATGATTCAGTTAAATCGGAAAGAGTAATTTCAATATCAGGAAAGTCGCCTAATCTATACTCCCTACAATTTTGTAAAACAAAATTATAATGAAATACTCTTAATGTTTCTAGTATATGTATATAAAAATACTTACCTGCATAACTTTACACTATTCCTTTGTCTTATTGCTTCCTTTTTTATCATTTCAGCATGTTGTGAATTTTTTGTTATTTCTTTCTTTTTTATAAAATCTATAATAACAGATTGATTGGCTACAAATCTTTCTGATCGTTTATTATCAGCAGGTTGTAAAATCTTTGATGTTTGTAAATTCCTATCGTATTCCATATCATTCAAAAACATTTGGTTGGCGCGATCTTCATCCAGATATGTCGGTTCAAATTTTGGATCTTCTGTTGCATGTAACTTTATGTTGATGTTACTATTTTGAGATGATGTATAAAAATAATCAAAATTATCTATTGAAGATATTGTTTGAGTAAATACTTGAGTCATTTGACTTGCCAACGAAGAAGCAAATAATGGTGCAACAGATCCTACATTTTTTATTTTCCATGACGGAACAATTTCATAATTTTTATAAACACATGTAGTTAAAGGATCGAACATTTTACTTTTATACTGAACTGTCTTTGTTAGAAGATGCAACATTGTAAGTGATATAAATGGTAGAAAAACATCTTCTATATTGGGTGAATATATGTTCAAAATTTCTAACAATCTATCTGTTGTTTTGTTTGCTAAATTGTTATCTTCTGTCCAAAAATTTAATATCTTAGTTTGTAATTCTATAGCAGGATCCAATAAACCTTCAAGTAGAATTTGTTTACTTACATACATCAACTCTTCTATATTATTATCATATGGAGTAATTTTTAAATATCTATTATATATATTCATAAAGATTTTGTAAACTATCTCTCTATATTCTGAAAAATCATGCTTTACATATGGAGAAACCAACTTAGCAAGTGGCAATAGATCCAATGGTTCTAATATAAGAACTAATGCATTTATAATTTGAAGTGCTATTTTTTCACGAAGTGCAATTCGGTTTTTTAATATATCGTGGAACTTTATGTAATTAAGTTCCTTTATGATTTGTTCTTTAGAAAGTTGTGGAATTGTTAACAAAAATAATTCTAGACAAATAGCTTTTCCCATAGAATCAACTCTGGACATATTTAGTGTAATAAATTCAATATATTCTATGGCTAGATCTGGATAATTCTTACACAAAGCCTGAATACACCTAATTTGTCTATTTTCAAATTTCATTTGCATCTGTCGAAAAAAAATTCGTAATTTTTCAGCAATGTCATGTAATTTAGTAGAATTATTCACATCACTTTTAAAAAATTTACATATTATTCCAAGAGCTTCACAACTTTGTAAAATCATTTCTTCATCTGTTTGCCAATTTTCAACAACTTTCTGTAGAAATTCTAAAATATCATCTCTACAAATAATTTCTGCATGCATATTGTTAGCTAAACATATTAATATCAGATGAATTGCTGCTTTAGGTGCATTTATCATTATTTCATTTAAATTTGTTGGAACTTTTAAACATGGCTGCCAAACTTTAACCATCATTCTAATAATATTAACATTATGTTTATAAATTGCTCTTGGTGTATTTTTATCGTCAGATATTAGTACTTTTTGAAGAAGTCCTTCAAACAGTTTTTGGGCGCATACTTTCTCCTTAGTTTCATTAGGTATGGCAACTTTATGCCAATCTATTAATGTCAATAAAGCATCAGTAATAATATAATTTAACTTGTTTGTGTTTAAATATGAATTAATAGTAGCCATAACTGGAAGAAGAAAAAATTTTGCATAATGTTCAAACAGCTGTGAGGTATTTAATATAACTTTTAACATAAACAATCTGATATTATTATTGCCTTGAATTAACATAGAATCATGGAAACATTTTAATAATTTAGGCAATGAGAGATTATCTTTGTCGGAAATATTGTAAATTTCTTTAGATATCATATGTATTAGCACTCCACAAATAGATGGCATACATTCATGATCGTTCAAATCATCAGACTCAAACAATAAGCTCATACTTTCTTCTTTGTTACTATTATTAGATTTACGAATAATATTAGTTTCATTTAAATCATAAGCATTTAAATCTTCATTGAGTGTTGATTCAGCTATGTTGTAGCTATAAATGTATGAATAATTCCTTTCATTCCTATTAAATTGTTGGTTCACGAAGTTTCTTATATTAATTAGCTTTTTTTGATTTTTAGAATAATGTTCAATAGTTTGTTGAATATTGTATTTCTTATCCAAATCGATAATATTTTCCCATATAAGCATATTTTTACTTCTATTTTCACCAAATACACTCATATATGCTTCTTCTTCATCTTTTAAACTTACAATTGCTATGGAACAATTATATGCAGAACACTGCAATAATCTCATAATTTCCTTATGTTCTGGATTATTTGTTCTCAATGATCTCACATGAATAGTACTTTTATATAATTCTAATAAAAGTTCTTTACCAGTATTAACGTTATCAATAGCATTTCTTGTAATTTTGCTTTCAACACCAGTTATTTTTAGTATATCTATTTTTGCAAACATAATAGCAACAAGTTCATAACATCCAATTGTAGATATAATAAGTTGTTGTTTATCTATATTATTACCTATAAGATCTTTGGTAATAATTGTATAAATATCTTTAATATTGTTCTCATAAAATTGTTCAATTTCAGTTATGTTGCAAAACTGAAATATTGGTAAAAGAAACTTTTGCAAAATGTCAAATCTACTGGAGCTATCATTTCCAAAACTGTTAAAATCCATAAAGTATTTATAACACATTTCTAATGATTTTAAAACACAATTACAAGGAATAGTATTAAAATATTTTTTCATACACTCCTGTAATTTTTCAGTGAACAAATATTCACCACCACCTGCAGCAAAGAAAATTATAGTTTCAAAAACTATTAACGATTTTGTAATAGGTAATAGAGTTAATAGCATATAGAAACAATTTTTAATTTTCATTGCATCTATACTATGCTTAGACAATATGTTTTGCGATATCGAAAGTCTATCTTTTCTTAATGTGTGCAGAATAGTAACTAATTCAGGTTTATATGTAGATGACATATCTGTTAAACACACAAGGAAATTTTCTAGAAGTTTAGTCTTATATTCAATATCTATTTTTTCTGTTGCGAATTCTTTTAGAATCCATTGATAAAAATATTCTGACATATGCACAACCTTTATAGGATCATGCAATAAATGCACAGAAATTCCATATATGTTAATTAGTTTCTCTTTTCTGCTCTCAATATTATTTACAGTTCTGTTTAAAGTAATGAATTTTTTTATGATTGTAGTTACTAAAGGTTCTATATTATCTTTAAATTTATTTTTGTGATGCTGTGTAAATAGCATTAATTCTTCTAACATAATTAATGCAAAAGATGTATTTGTTTGTAATAGATTTTCAAGAATTGTCATAGTTTCTTCTATATCTTTTAAAATATATCCAAAAATGATATCTTTAAATGTATTCAAAAAATATTCTCCATATGATATTTCTATAGAATCTAGTCCAAATAACATATCATTGTTTCCAATTAAATTTATTAATTTTTTTGTCATTGATGGCTGAAATAAATTTTTAAATTAAGACAAAAAATAAATATTTTTTAAAAATATTATGATAATACTATTTCTAAGACAATATCACAGATACCTATTTATCACAATTATGTACTCATATTATAAAGAAATTATTTACCTTACAATTTGTAAGAAACAATTCCATCACACTCTGTAAATATTCTATTGTTTGTGAATGGAAACTAACACAAACCAAACTTCCAGCTTCCTTTTTTGACAAAGAGTTAAAAATATATTCAACATTATGTTCTAAATTTTCGAAAGTTTTTTGATCCTGCAATAAACAATGAGTGATAATATATGTTATGGCTTTATCAATTATAAAATAATATTTATATCAATGCTGACCTTACACAATTGAGAAAGAATATTACAATTTTCTAATATAATAAGACCTTTCACATATTCCCTGATTTCTGTAGATATTGTATCATTATTTCTATGTAAAGCCAAAAAAGTAGTACAATGTTTCATTACATAACTTTCTATTTTTTTTTTAAAAGAATACTGTAATGATTCATTCATTTTTTGTACAAGTACTTGTAGTAAATGTTCCAATAATAATGGTAATTGTTCTTTTATTGTAATATTTCTCATGTCAAATCCTAATACTTGTGGACATATTACACATTTAGCTATTAATTCAAATAGTTCTTCATTGAGAAAAAAATCAGGTATAATATTACTATTTAAATTGAGAAGAATTTTAATAAAATCGAATATTGTCATTATAATTTTGCATTGCAATGTTTGTAATTGTTCAGCTTCTTTAGAAATTACTACTTCATCTTCTGTTTGTATCTTAACTTTCAATAGTAAGTGTATAAAATTTTTTATATAATCGAAAATAACATCTTTCTCAGGATTTATATCAGTGAATAAATAATTTATGTCGATTAATTTTTTGTTTATCAACCACATATAACAATCCAAACTTTTCAAAAGCAATAATATATTTTGAAAGGAAACATTTTCTTCTTTTAATTTTAAATCTTTTAGTATTATACAATTAATTGCTTGTATTCCATTTTTCTCAATATAAGATTCAATAAATTCTATTGGTGAATTATAAATAAAAAGACATTTAGAAATCTGAACAAACAATTCCATACTCTTTTGTCTGCAATTTGGATCCAAAGATCCACATTGGGTAAATAACCAATTAACTGCATCAGTTAATGTTCTTCCTGTAAATGCAGATGGCTTTCTACATTGTGGATGATCTTCATTCAATAAATCTTCTTTAATTTGTATGACTTTATTGATATGGTTAAGAGCATTATGAATTGAAATATCATTACATTCTTCTAAACTTTTAATAAAGCAATATAATAGCTCTAACCAATATGTTGTAATTATTTCTTCATGTTCACGCATAAATCTATAAAGATGATTAAAAGCAGTAGCTGCTGCTATACGTTTGCACTTAGAAGGATGTATTGCAAAATTAGTAATTTTTGTTATGATATTATTAACATAAATATTGAGTTCGTTCATCTTTGATAATTGTCTCAAAGACCAATTTGTAAATTCGGCTAAACATAAGCCAGAAAATTCTCTGACAGATGACTTTCCATTATTACATAGACCATTAAAAAGTGAATTTATAAACAGATCGGTTGCAAGTGAATTGGACATAAATTGTGAACTCAACCAATGCGACAATTGTATCATTAGAGGTTGAAAGAGTTTCCACACAACTTCATCAGAATCACAACTAAGGTCAAGTAATACTGGAAATAATGCTTCATATAAAGTAGCAAAACGATCTATATCTTCTAATCTTAAATGTTGTTTTGTTTTACCAAGAATAAATGAAACCATTTTATGAAGTAATTCACTTGCAATTACTTTTGTGCGTCTATCTCCAGAACTTTGAGCTAATGTTATCAATCTGGGAAAAATTTTATCAAAATGAAACTCTACACTCAAATCTGGAAAAAGCAATGTACATTTCAGTAAATCTTTCTTATCCCAAGTTGATCCTGTGTTTAAAGCTCTTCTATATACAACATCTGATAAAACATTAGAATCCAATGAGCCAAAGAATAAAAGGATTCTTCTTTGGAGACTTTCCAATGTGTTGTCATTATCAATTAGAGTTATATGTTTAATAACTTTTCTTTCAGACTTTATAATATCTTGTAATAATTCAGTAGAGCTTTCCTTGCTTTGTAAAAATAATTCTAAATGTGGTATTATTTCTAATAAGAAATCTTTTGTATCTTCTCGATTTAAATGAGATATCCATTTTTCTAAAGTATCAAGTATAACAGAAGCAAGGTCGAAGTCATTCAAACTCATCATAATAGCAATTTTGAATGTAGGAATCGTACGATCCAATACGTTTGCAACGTAAGTAATTGGCATACACATAATTAAATAAAGACAAGCAGTGAATAACTCATTGGAAAAAGAAATTATTTGATCTAAAGTATTTATCAAATATTTATGCAGTAATTCTCGTATTTCTGTATCATTATCATCTTCATTATTCAGAGCAGAAAATATTTCAGAATTCTTTATGATTGCATGAACTAATTTGTAAAATCCTGATATCAAAGGATATCTATAAGACATTCTAATAATTTCATATAAAAATTTATGTATTGTATTTTTCAACAGAAACGGTTCCATCTGGTCAATTATATCAATCATAAGATCCACCATATTAAGAAATATCCTGAAATCTGTTTCATTTTCAGCAATTTGAGACAAAGCTGCATCAGAAAGAATACAATCTTCCTTTATCTTAGTATTTAAATTTATTTTAGTTAGTAACATAATATAGACGTTTATTATTTTATCAAACACTTGCTGTGCTATTAATATTTTTCCATATTTGTATCTATTTGGTTTCAGCAATTCGGTCCACAAAGGTAAATAATTCTTGTAACAAGTTGGACATTCTGAAAGATTATGTAGCTCACGTTGCAATTCAGCATCAATCTGCAATGTGTGTGAGCATGTCCACACAATACCATCAAGAACTATATAAAATTAGAATATATTAAAATAGAAGATTTTTATATTAATTAAATTAAAAACATATATATATATATATATATATATATATATATATATATATATATACATACACATATACTTACTTATATTATAAAGAAATTCATCTAATAATATTTTATTTATAGAAGCTATATTAATTATAGTTTTTATTAAAGACGAAATTACATAAGTTTTACGGATCCCAGAGAAATCAGGATATCTTTTAATAGAGAAAACACTAATTTTTATCAGAAGTTTTATTTGCCCAATGGACACATCTGATACGTAAAGAAGTATTTCTGATAATGCTTCTTGGTAATCATTGATATTTTCAAATTGTGTATGTTCCACATTTTCTCTAAAGTACAAATAAGAAATATATCAATTTTTAATAATTATATACAGAGTGATAATACATGTATATCTATATTTATAGATATATTTGTTGTTAGAATATAATAAAAACTAAATACCTCAAACACAAAGGAACTGCATAGCGAGCAATAAATAAATACATATCTTTAACTTCATTACTAAAATATCTTTTACAAGGAGCAGCCAATTTACTAAATCCATATACTACAAGTCTTAATGAATTTGGATCTAATGCAGGATCCATTAGTTGTTCTTTAAGAAGATTTTTAAAATACTGAAAGTTCACATTACATATATATAAATATAAATGTTATTTAAATACATATTATTAAATATTAAAAATGAAGTATATTCTTATTGTATGTAAAAATTTATTACCAGAAACATTGTTTTATTTTTTTCTTCATCACTAGATCTTAACATAATTTCAAAATTATTGTAATAGGCTTTCAAGGCTTGTTGCCCACATTGTCCATTTGTATCTTTCTCTTTTGTTAAATTAGTAAACAATATATGCCAATGTTCATAATCATTGCATACAAATGTAGAAAATAAATTCATATGTCTTGATAACAAAATAATTGCTGCTCTCATAATATACTTCTTTGCTGAATTTTCATTTGGCATGCTAAGATATTTGATCCATTTATATAATTCTGCATAATATTCTGAATCTATTTCCTCAGTTTCACAAAGATTATTTAAGATATTAGTAAGAACTTCCAAATAAATTTGAATCTCATTACGTTGATTCTTTAATGACGGATTATACTATAAAGATAAAAATATTATTATTACATGTACATGTAGAATATTCAAGTAATAATGCATTATACCTGGTTTTTAAAATCATTAAACAATAATATAAAAATATTATTTTTATATCTCTGCAATTTTGAAATTTGTGGATGATATTGTGCAATTGTTCCAAAAACAGAGAAGATGAAACTTCTTTCTGTAATAAAAGTACATGCTTTCAAGAAATGTTTATATGTTATGTTAAATAAGGATTACTATTGTTTTCAACATGTTATTAAATGACATACCAATGAAATTGAGTTTATATTTTTCATTAAATTTAGACATAAACTCTTCGATTGTTTCATCTAAATTTAACTTATTTTCTTCAAATGTTTTTATTAATTTGTTCAAAGTACTACAAGCAGCCTTTTTGATATTTACAGGACAATGCATAATAAGCGCCAATTGACAAATAGCCTAAATAAAATAAATAAATCACAAAAACTTTACTTTAAATGATGAACTTACAATATATAAGATATCCATTATTTTACACATATCAAGTTGTATTCTTACTTTAATTGGTAGAATATACTGATGAAATATCATATGAAAATTTTCTATAATAAATTCAATTATTAGAAAAACTTCTTTAACCACTTTATCAAAATTTTGTCGTGATACTGGCCTATCAAGTTCATTCTTGAGAAAAGAGAGCAATCCACTATCGCTATTAAAAAGATTCAATAATGCTTGTTCTGTGGAAAAAAATTTGTGATTTAAATAAATTTTAGATATGTTAATATTTCTATATATATACTTAATATTTCTATATATATATATATATATCTGAACACTCACTGCTCTCTTCTTTCGTTAAACTTTGGAAGTATTTACGACTATCCTTTAAAAAATCTACTAGATCATCAGTATTGTTTTCTTGTACACATCTTCTAAAAATGTCCATAAACGACGTAAACGACTCCATATTTAGAATCCACTAAATTATCAAAATTATGTGCATAGAGTACTATATCATTTTATACCATATAAATAGGTTATAAGATTTTTAGCAATTTTGTATGTATATAATAAATATTATAATAACACCTCGAAATGTAATTGTAATTAATTTACATAATGAGACGATGATTTATAAACTGCCTCAGATTACAAAGCAATAGATTTTTTAATGTTCCATAAGTGCTGTCACATAACTGTTGATAGCGATAGAAAATATAAACATAACCTATTTACAATATTATATGTCTAATAACATTATTTTGATTGACACATATACTGCATAACAAATAATATTTCTAAAACTATTACAAATTCTATAATAATTCTATCTTTTTAAACAGAAAATCAACCTAGAAAAATATTTACAAAGAATATAAGTTCAAAAGACAAATTCTCCATTTGACGATAAGATATAAAATTTTAAATATGTCTGCGCATATATAGAATGATGCAAAAGTCAGACAGCTATTTTCATTCTATCGATAGTATACTATCGATAAATATCAATAAAGATATCAATATGAATGGATATATGAAATAAAACATTAAGTTCATTTTATATTTAAATTCATTTATATATAAATTAATAAATGAAATTAATCATGATATTAATTTGGGCGATAATAAATAATTAAATGACGATATTAATGATAATAATAATAAAATGACTGAATTATAACTATTCACTACCTTTTGTTTAAAGCGTATTTGATTTTAGCGACATGTATGGACAAAATATGAACTACGAATATAAGTGAGGAAAAGCTGCCTCTATCATGAATCTATTGTATTGATAAGCTTGTTTGGTTATTCTCTTTTTCACGTGACATAACAATTGATTTCGTGTGTATAGAGTAAGTAGCGTTAGTAAGACTGTTAGTAGAACTTTTAGTAGACTAGAAAAACTGTTAGTAGAACTGTTAATAGAACTTTTCAGTCACTTATATGTATATTTTTCTTTGATGGTAGTGTGCGTCTTGCAATGATCCATGCAAGATACGACGTCAATACGTATCTGTTTCACGATAAAAACATAAAAGATAATAAATATAATTAACACATGATAATTAGTATATAAATCTGTAAATTTAGAAAAATTATTTTTGAATTTAACTATATCTTATCTATTTGCTTATACAAGTATTATTGGCAGTGTAAAGTGTTAGTACTTCAGTGTTTAATTAGGATTAGATTGAAGGGATTTTGAAAATACATTGATATATGCAACCATTCGCTCGTTAATACTTATATTGTACGATTTATAATTAGATTTCAATTTATCGCAAGTATTTCCGACCCAGGTCTCACTAAATGGAAGTTACATCTGAAGATTCACGGACTAACGTTGACTCTACTCTAAAATCCGTGTTCGAAGTAAAAAGGTACATTAAATCATATCAAAGGTACATCCAAAGGTACGATGAAAGCTTTCTTAGTGGAACTCGGTTCTTTAAGAAAATTTAAAATCGCTATTCAAATCGCAATAAAGCGAAAAGATGAATTTCCATGAAGAAAAGATCTACGTATACGTTCGATCGATATTCCATTCTCTCATATAAGGACGAATAAATTAAATTAACATTACGTATTATTATTTGCAAACGAAACGTATTATTTATATTATTAATACTAGTCGCGAATAAAATCAACCAAAATAACGAATACAAAGCGCCGTATACTTTCTTCGTGGATATCATTTATATAGAAAAAGATTCATTGTCGAATTATCTGCTTTTTAAATATTTATCAGGTATGAGACACTGTCTTTCTGTGCGTATTCTTTATTGTATGTATATATATATATATATATATATATATATATATATATATATATATATATATACTTCATAAAGATTCCGGTGCTTAATTGATTATTTGCCAATAAATCGAACTTTCCAATTTCTAAAAATCGTCCTCTATGAGCCAAACAACACAGAAACGCATGAAGTTTTTCTTCCGCTAAGAAATTTAAGACAATGTCTACACCTGCACCATCGATTTCTTGCAAAATTATATTCTCGAAACTAGTATCTCCAGAATTTCCAATATAATTATTATCGATACTAGGAAATGTTTCTTTAATGAATTTACGTTTTTCTGGTGTACTGATCGTAGTAAATATGGTTTTTATACTAAATTTATTTAAATAAATGGAGCACACATTTCAATCTAATCTTTGATTTTGATTAACGAGTCGATATTAATCGATAAAAACGAAGTCAAGTTTGGCTGTAATACGATAGATATATAATAATTGAGAATATTAAATTTAAATCTTACAAAGAGTAGGTACCATATTTTCCATAAATTTTCGTATTGTAATTGACATTACGCCTGGACATACTCTATTCATATTTTTATTATCGATCGATGCCATTCAATTTTTTTTTGCGTCTTATTAACACAATTATTCGTTTCGATGAATACAATGTATATCTTTAACAATGAAATAGTATTGTTCAATAACAAAAAAAGTCAAATTTCGGCATAATATGGTAGGTATTATATATAGTCATAATGTACATATATCTTGTCCAATATTAGTACAATTTTTTTCGGAAGCTTTGGTATCATAAATATCATTCTGTCAAGAAATGTTTCAATTAAATTAAAAGTAGAAACATTTAGAAATATTATATAAATGTTTTTTCATTTCCAATTTACGTTACAAAATTTTTATTTAGTATTTCATTAATACGATTATTTGTCCCGATGAGAACGATAAAAATTTACGACAATGAAATAACATTATGCAGTGATTTGTCAAAAATATCGAGTAAATAATTATATAATATATTATTTTAATATAAATTAAATTATGTATTTATTTCCATCCTATTTATATGATATAGTATAGTAGCACCTTTTTATGTTGTTTCCCCCTGTATGATTAGTCCATTTTATTCGACTTTAAGAATTACAACTACTACTGCTACTATTACTACTACTACTACTACTACTACTACTACTACTACTAATAATAATAATAATAATAATAATAATAATAATAATAATAGTATAATAACAAAAATGTATTTGAATATTATATATATTATGTACGTTTTATATTATAATAGTAAAGATAATGGTGGCATGTTACTGTTCAAAAGCCTAGGTTTGATTATCATAAGCATGTTGTGTCTCTAAAATATACGCTAATTCTCGAATCGGAGGATTTTACGCTTTCTTGGAATCAACAATTTCGGGCAGAAAACAATCGTAATAAATATAAACATATTCTTCTACTACTTTTAATAATTGTTTTTGTTTCTATAGTATTATATTATATATTATTATTATAGTAACAGTAGTAGGATTACTTCTACAGAAAGAATCATAAAAAAATAGCGTATGATAGTATTACTTATACGCACATACATGAGTAAGTATTAGGTTGGTGCAAAAGTTCGTCCCTGTATTTATACAAAAGTTTAATATTTTTAATAAATAAAATTTTTTTCAGTATATGTATAAACAGAAGAACGAAATTTTGATTCAATACAATATATACATAAGTGTTACTGCTATATTGCTAGTAATCAAGATCGGGAAAATGCCACAAATATTACGGCATATACAGTATGATTTGTTTATTGTTTATATGTTACAATTCTCTGAATAGAAGAAAATGGGAATTCTTACATTTGTGAGAAAATTGGTTAAAATATCTATTGGAAAGTTAAAGCACTAAGATATTTGAAGATTTAATATATCCGTAAAAATTTAAGAGAATTTTTATAATTCCATTATTGAAATCTATTATGGCCTTTTTTATAAATATGTCCAAATTATGTCATCTGTGTAATTGCAGCTAAATCCTGGAAAAATTTATTACATTGATATCTGACAGAAGGCTTCGAAAAGTTGTGTGAATAGCAAAGACGTGAAGCTCAAACAGGAGGGTGATCGACTATTCTTTTATTCAGAAGCTTAAAACGCAACTAATCTTTCTCGTTAGGGTTATAATAATAAGTATCGTTGATCAGTAGGTATGCTAACAACATATCATTAGCTATCATAGTAAGAAAACACGAAAGTACTGGACTGATGCAGCTGATGCGTGCGTATAGTTAATCAAAACAATATTCTTCATTTAGCAGTACTATTTGAAATGTTTAATTTCCGCCAAAACTTAATTCTCACACCGAGTTCTTCATTTTGGATAGATAAATTCAACCAATTAAAATAATATTAAGATTACCAAGCTTACTCTTTTCAATAAAATTAGTATAATCGATACATATTTTCTTTCGATGATTGTTATCAGTGATACAATCTTTGTAGTTTAAAAAATTATCTTTCAATTTTTCCACATTATTAGATTCAAAAGATCTATCATCGAATCCATAAAATAACAACTTCTTCGCCTGTTTCTGAATTAATATATCTGAAGAATTTGTACGATTCCTTTGCCTCTTTATATTTATTCATAATTTTTCCTTTGTCTCTTATTTCTTCGAGCGAAACAAATTATAAAAATTGGAACTGAATCTTACCGTTCTCCTTTATATTCTCCTTTATAACAATCTCTTTTTATAACAATGCTATATATCCCTCATAAATATTTATCATAATACATACCCTATCACGTTTCAACCGAATATTATGCTGTTATTCAAATAAGATATATATATATATATATATATATATATATATATATATTAAATCTTGTTTATATATATATATTAAATCATATTAAATCTTGTTTTTCTATTTTAGTTAGGAAATGTTGTAGTATTTAAGTAGTAATTAATTATAGTTCATATACCTTGTACATTGTTCTAATGTTAGTAAAATGTTACTTTATGTTTGTCGAAAGTTAAAATTGAATTTATTTTAAACTGATCGTGTTTTACGAAAAATACCTTACAATAAAAATCTCCGAAAATTAAAAAAGAACAGTTTCGCATTTTATCTAATCGAAAGGTTTTATATTTATATTTATTTAAACTGGAGTGTATAACAAATAAATCTATGTTCCTTTAAATGTAATTTTCATATATACGTAACTTTCAAAAATACGTGCCTTAATCTAAACGATTTTTACTCAAAAACTGTAACAACAAAATTTGATTGAAAATTTTATTTAGGATATATCTTTTTTGAATATTTGAAAGAGCTTTTTATTTATATATAAACTATTCTCGAAAAATACCATTCTTTAATATGATTATTTTGAAAGAAAGTAAAGCTTTTTCAAAAGTTAAACAAAATTATGATCTACTTTAAACTTTATAGTTTAAAATGAGACCATGTTTATTAAAATTAATCAAGAATTACGCCTATTCTCATTGTTGGCGTAAATCATTATAGAACCAGGGCTAGTAAACAGCCTTAATAACAATATTATTATGACGAAACACAATATTTCTATGGATTTCATAGTATTTCATATTTTTATTTATGTTATAAATATTATTCCTATTTATTTTAACGTTATAATGCAAATATAAAAATTATTTTTTTCATTGTAACTATTGATACAATACTTGTTTTTTGACACAATTTTTGTTTTTATGCTTGATAATGTGAATCATTTATAAAAAAAAAAACATGATCAGAAAGCGTGAATCTATGATTTTTTTATGAAGTTTTCATATCTTCAAGCTTATTCTATTGACTTTTGTATAATTTTATGACTTTTATTTTCAAACAGTCTCATAACGTTTATTGGATAAAAAAGAACATCATTGTATATAATGTTGTATATTACAACGTGACTAAAATGAAATTACAAATTGATATTAACGTTAAGATATAAAAGTAAAACTAAATTAGAATATTGTATATCAAAAAAGATCGTGTTATATACAAAAGTTTCATTCCTCTCTCTATAATAAATAATAATAATTTTCGTTTCTTTAATAAATTTTTTAAATTAATTGTACAAATGTATTAATATATTGTTCCATTTTTCCTATTACGAACAAGTCTCAAGATAGAAATGTAACTAATTTTTTTTCTGTAGAATTAATTTCAATATTATATAAAATTTGTTTTAATGGAAAAAAATGGAAAAGAAAAAAAAATTTGCCTCCTGTGAGGTTTGAACTCACGACCCCTGGTTTACGAGACCAGTGCTCTACCACTGAGCTAAAGAGGCTGATGATTTCGTAATTCTTATTATACTAGAAAACTAGATTTAAAAATGTATATTTAGTTTTTTTAAAATATTAATATTTTTGTAACTTTTGTCATATATAAAATGATATGAATAATGAGACAAGAATATATCATTAAAATTGACATTCGTATGATAAAATATAAATATAACCGGATAAAAAAAAAGTTTCTATTCTAATTACAAACATAAAATTTAATGAGATCATTGTATTGTTTATTTAAAACTTTTATAAAATTCTTCTATGGATATTCTAAGTGAATATATGTAATAGGCAAAGTAGAGAATACATTATTTTTTTCACAATTGTTATTTTAATGTTATATTAATCGCAGATATGTGATAACAATAATATATTTATCTATTTACTTTCAAATAATCTATAAAAATTCCAGAAAATACAAAAATACAAATTTGTTTGATTTAAAGAAACCGCGAACTGATAATACAAGCCAATTAATGATGATCTGAGTAAAGACACTTTCTATACATCACGTGTTTGCGAATTCTTCCAATCATAGTTATCTTTATTCAATTGTGGACTATTGTAGCAATATATATTCTTGAATTGCTATAATTCAATAAATCTCATCTAATATAATTTTTGGTAAAGAAAGGATTTTATTAAATAATATTAATTAAATAATGCTAAATCAATAAAATTATTTTAATTGTTCAGTACTCATATTTTGATGTGATATGTGACATTATTTAATGCATTGTAAACTGGCCTTAACTTTAGATTGAATTTTGATTATACCTTTTGTTCGTGTACAATACAACAGTGTTATCGCACATATAGATTATTAATGTTCTATTAGAAGTGGGGATGATTAGCGATAATTATGTCTACCCACGAATTGTGGCAATTATTAACAAATGACAGGAATAGAACAATTTGTTTTAGAAAGAATTCCTACGTTATATATTCTTTAATGAAATAATTGTTTATATTCATTTAATACAAAAGTATAAAGTAATAATAGATTTTTGTTTCTCAATAATAACATTATAAAAAAAAACGCGTTCCTGATCATCTCGTTATATTCTAATGAATCATTGTTACAGATAAAATATTTTACGTTGTTCGTGCAAGGTGACATGGCTTTGTTTACTGTTCTTGTGGTTCTATCCATTTTTTCTTCAACATACAGTACTGTACATTTTCAACCTGAATCAGTGCATCTTTCATATGGTGGTAAGTATTCTAATAACATATATGTTACAAAATATATTGCACCTCTCTCCTTTATTGTATAAAATCTACAAATCCATTATCTGATCAATAACTTCAATCGACTTTTGATATTTCCTCTATATGAATTATATTGCTTCTTTTGCAAATATAAAAAGAAAACTGAAATATAATTATATTAAAGAATATTTATTAATAGATATTAAAGAAATATTAAAAAATAGAACTTATTATTTACGTTTTCAGATAATGTTCATGACATTGTTGTTACATGGAGTACAAGAAATGATACAGGTGAATCTATTGTTGAATATGGTATAGGAGGCTTTGTTCTAACTGCCAAAGGATATTCAACTCTTTTTGTTGATGGGGGATCAAAAAAAAGGCAACAATATATTCATAGAGTTTGGTTGAAAAATCTTACACCTGACAGTCATTACAGTAAGATACTTTATATATTTTATATTTTTTAAATATTAATTTAAATATTATAAGATAATATATGTAAATTAGTGTATCAATGTGGAAGTCGATATGGTTGGTCAAATGTCTTTTATATAAAGACTGCTCCTCATAACTCTATCAAATGGTCACCACACATTGCAATCTTTGGTGATATGGGAAATGAAAATGCTCAAAGTTTATCAAGGTTACAAGAAGAAACTCATCGTGGCTTATATGATGCTGCGATACATATTGGAGATTTTGCTTATGATATGAATACTGAAAATGCTAAAGTTGGTGATGAATTTATGAGACAAATTGAAGGAGTTGCTGCTTATATACCTTATATGACTGTACCTGGTAATCACGAGGAAAAATATAATTTTAGTAATTATAGGTTAGTTTTTCTTAATTATTAAAGCAAATATTACTAACTCATATATGCATCTATGTCTTCTGTAATTGTTTACAGAGCACGCTTTACAATGCCTAGTAATTCAGAAGGTCTGTGGTACAGTTTTGATATGGGTCCTATACATTTTATAGGTATAGAAACAGAAGCTTATTATTTTATGAATTATGGAATAAAACAGCTTATAAAACAATATGAATGGCTTGATAAAGATTTAGAAGCTGCAAATAGACCTGAGACTAGGTAATTAAAAAATGTTATTTAAATAATTTTATTATATTAAATGCTTCTTTTTAATCACAGGGCTCAACGTCCTTGGATAGTAACATTTGGACATAGACCAATGTATTGCAGTAATGCAAATGCAGATGATTGTACCAATCATCAAAGCTTAGTTAGAGTTGGTTTGCCATTGCTGAACTGGTTTGGTCTAGAAGACTTATTTCTTAAACATAAAGTAGATTTAATGCTATGGGCACATGAACATAGTTTTGAACGAACGTGGCCCATGTATAACTTTAAGGTCATTACAAGATAATATTTATGATTTAAATTATAGATATTTGCATACATTGACAGAATAATAAATCAATTAAATTGATAGGTATACAATGGTAGTTATGAAGAACCATATAAGAATTATAAAGCACCTGTACATTTGGTAACAGGATCTGCTGGGTGTAAAGAAGGAAGAGAGAAGTTTATTCCTAATTCACCAGATTGGTCAGCATTTCATAGTTCTGATTATGGATATACGCGTATGAAAGCGTTTAATAAGACACATCTATATTTAGAACAGGTAAACTGATGAATATAATAGCATCTTTAAAATCTTAATGTATTTTATAAATTGTTTGTTACTATTTCTTTTCCTTTTTTAATAGGTTTCTGATGATAAAGAAGGTGCTGTTATAGATCAATTTTGGCTCGTAAAAGATAATTTTATGCCGTCGTATGATCTAAAAGAATTAGGTCTAGAAAAAAATGAAGAATTATAAAAATAATATTAGTAGAACTTTGCAAATATGTATACTTACATATGAATTCTTTTTACAAGTGGTATAAATTCATTTTCCTTTATTTCAAGATATGTAATATCTCTTGCATATGTCTTACATTTTAATATGTCTAAATATTGTTAAAAGCTAATAACCTTGTTTGTATTTTTAAAATTTGAGGTATGTTTTATTATATCATGTAGCAATTTTGTAAAACATTCTCAGAGCGAAGCGGTGTGTTTATTAATAGCAAATTAATTTATATCAATTTCAAGAATAATAAATTGCCGAAATTGTGAAATAATACAAAATTTAAATTTATATTTTAATTGAAGCAGACAAATTTTAGAATTACGTAGACTTCTGAAATGTAATTCTAAAATATAAATAATAATAATTATAAAATAAACGAAAACCAAAAGATATATTATTGAATATAAAAATTTATTGGTTTGGTAAACATTTTTGAAAATAATTATAATTTAGTAAGAAAAGCTATCAGAAAAAAATTAGAGTATATCGTAAAGAATAATATTAATAACTTTTATTCATATTTTAGTCTTCATTTGGCTTCGTACAAAGTGTCCTGAAATATTTATAATGAATTGGAGGTATATAATGTAATAAACTCATATTGCTATATTTAACTGATGTTATAGATCTTGAATTGATACATAATGGCAATGATATTATTTTGGAGAAATTTTTTAGTCTTATTTTGCAGATAAATCTCGAACTTAAATTTGGCAATTTCTTCTATTAATGTTTTGTACAGAATTTAATAGAAATTGTTCCTTTTAAACTTCATGCAACAAATTTTTAGCCAATTTATAGTTTTTCTGTTAACATATATCTTTCTTTTTAAAACTGCCTTTTTTAAAGATTTTATGAAACAAATTCTTTATATTTCATTTTATATAAAAGAAAATTAATTTGTTTTTTGACATTGCTCTATTACTTTATAATAATCCTGAGGTTTGTATAACAAATCTGTTTTTTTTTAGTGCTATTTCTGCAACTCCAAAACCTCAGTAATTTAATAAAATTAATGACCTGAAAATAAAAATTTATAATCACATTTACATTATTGTCAGAATAAACAATTCTTAACTATATTAATGCCATGTTTATATTTTTGTTTTGTTGGTGTATATGTCTGTCATATGATCTTGAGTTGTAACATTCTGAATGTACTATATAAATACATCGTAGTTTTGAGTTAGGTTAGAATTAAAGAAAGTCATGAGTTCTCATAATTAGTTCTGCGAAAACAATAAAAAATTGATTCATTGTTGCAAATAGACATATCAATAAAAAAAAACATTTATGCAATTCCATTTAACAGCCAAATTTCTTTTGACCAATTCGTGAGATATTGTACTGTATTGACTTTGTTATTATAAATATAAAAAAGAGACTTTTCTCTCTCTCTTTTTCTCTCATGAAACTAATTTCAACTCATTTTTTTTCAAAGTTGGATTCATACCACTTTAAAAAAAAACGGCTCATATATATATATATATATATATATATATATATATATATAGTACAAAATAGATGTACGTACAATGAAAATATTAAGATTATGAAGTAAATCACTTCTAATGATTTGCAGTATTCTACATACTAATTACATTTTAAGCGTTCATTTCGAATATGTACTCGTAAATATCTATTAGAATTAATAAATGTATTATGCAATCCAATGTTTAATAAACATTAATGATGTTTAGAACGAATTACAGAATTGCTAAAACAATGTACAAATTAAAAGGAAAGAAATAAATGATACGGATATACAATATAATTTTTTAATTCTTAAAATATAAATATATGTATATATAATCATTATACCATATTATAATAAAATAAGAATTATAATAATAGTAATAATACAAATAATCATAATAATAGTTATAATTATATAGTGATTTACATCTCCATCTGCATTTTTATCAGATTCTTACATTTACTGGTTCAACCATGATACATAAATGTGGGAGGTGGCTTTACACGAAGCAAACAAATTCTGTTTTATCTTGATATTCTTAGATATTACAACAAATAATTGTAATAAAATTTGAAATTTATACAATAATACAATTAAAGCTGTCATCATTTACAGCTACACTTCCATTTTAAAAATGGCAAAACCATTTGATAGCATATCAGCTTCTAACTTGGCTAAACTTAACATTTTTTTCACGCAACGATCTACTGACAAATTATGAAACAAGAAGAACAGGGGAGTTGTCTCTATACATACATATAAAATATATATATATATATATATATATATATATAATTATTCTACTGAAAGGACAATAAAGCTGCAAAGTGTAGAGTATTACACTTCATTAAACAAAGTTAGAATTATTATAATAATCGCTGTCTTCAATAATAGAAGAGTCATTGTTCATGTTATAGATGGTTAGAAGATCATATTTAAAATAACTACACTGTTTTAAAATATAGATAAATCCTCATTATATAATGTTCGATTTTATGCGCAGGTATAAAGAGTAATACCCAATTCTGTACTTACAGTACATGAATTTACCATGTACAATTTAGTGAATGTTTATATGTATACATGTGTGCATGCATGGATATATTATCTACCATTGGAGATATGTGTCAAACTATAGTAGATGCACAAAAAAGCATCAAAAATCGACAGAAATCTGACTGATCTATGTTTCAAGAATATTTAAGCTTCGGACAGTTCTTAAATATACATCTACCTGATTTTCCATGCACTTCATCACACACTTCAACATAAGAATCCAAAAACCTTATGGTATTGTCAGTGATTAATAGAAACAATGGAAGAAGTTGCAGCAGAATGGCTTTCTTGATAAGAAAACTGAGGAAAATGTTCCTGTTCTTCTGCAATAGAATTTAAACCACCTCCACTTCCTAAACAACCTTGGTCAGGAGGTGTAAGTTCAACACTTTCGCCGGTAAATTCACTATCAAAATACCTCGTGTCGGTATCTGATGTAACTTGTGGTTTAAAAGGCGGTGGTATTTTTTTCTGTACAAGATCTGACCAGTCAATTGATGAAAAAAATGCATGATTCATTATATCCTTTGCATCATTAGGTCCACCACCCAATCTTCTACTGGGATCTTTAATTAAAAGTCCTAAAAACATAGGCATTAAAGAATTTTGCATTTATTTAAACAGTTATCTTTTAATAGCTCAATTAAAAGAATTTAACTTACCACCCAACATGTCTTTTGCCTCATTACTAATAGTTCTGGGAAATTTTACTTCTTCTAATAGAATAAGTGTGAAAAGTTTTTCATGATCTCTATTATAAAAAGGTAATCGACCGCACATCATTTCATACATAACAACACCCACACCCCACCAATCTACTGCTCGTCCATAATCATTATCTTCCAGTACCTCAGGTGCTAAATATTCGGGTGTCCCACAAAATGTTTTTGTAGTTCTCCCTATATTTATAATTCATAATTTATAATTCATAATTCATGTAAACGATGATTTATAATTTATATAAATGATACACACCATATGTGATATCCTCCTTACATAAACCAAAATCAGCAATTTTTATGTGCCCATCTTTATCCAAAAGGAGATTTTCTAATTTTAAATCACGATAAATGATACCCTGAGAATGAAGATAGCCCAATGCTGAAATTATTTCAGCTCCATAAAATCGAGTACGATCTTCAGTAAATATACGAGATCGACTTAAGTGAAAAAATAATTCTCCGCCATTTACATATTCCATTACAAAGCATAGTCTGTCTGCCGTTTGGAAACTATATTTTAAAGACTGAAATATAAGCAATAAGATTTATTTATATTTAATATCAACAATGCAGTTTATTAAACTTTTAATTCTAAATTAATATGTCTTTGATTTTATATAATTTTATAGGATAATATAGGTACATACAATTAAAAAAGGATGGCTTGTAGTACGTAAAACTCTATTCTCTGTGAGCGTGTGTGCAACTTCATCTTTACGAATGATAACTTCTTTTCTTAAAATTTTAATAGCATATAAATGTCCTGTTGCTTTTTCTCTACACAAAATTACTTTTCCAAATGTACCTTTTCCTAGAACTTTTAAGAATTCAAAATTTTCAAGAGTCTGTAACAAAATATATATAGGATAAATAGAATAAATTATACATAATTATATTTACAAGTACAATAAA
Organism: Vespa crabro; assembly: GCF_910589235.1. Taxonomy (NCBI): domain Eukaryota; kingdom Metazoa; phylum Arthropoda; class Insecta; order Hymenoptera; family Vespidae; genus Vespa; species Vespa crabro. The sequence continues at coordinate 17,079,251 of NC_060956.1, read as the reverse complement.
TATAAATATTATATTGGTTATAATATACATACTACTTTCTTCTTGCCACTACTTTTACTACTTGAAGTTCCCTGTACACTGAACTTAGCAGATAATTCATCGATACTGCCGCCATCAATGTCTGCAGAGACTACACTAAGAGATCCACATGAATCTGACCTCCCACCTCCCATAGATTCCATATCGATATCTTCTGATGAAGAAGATTGTTGCATTTGTGGCTGTTGTTGTTGTTGTTCTTCATTCTCTAATCTATCGGCTACATACCTATTGAATAATATTATATCTATATTCTAAGAATATTATATAGTATATTTTTAAAATATTAAGTTTATGATCTTCTATGTATTATACATGATGATAACATGATGACAAATTAATAAAATTTACAATAAATAAGTATATTTGCGAAATCGTACCTAATTGCTGCTACCCAGTCTTCTCTTTCCTGTTCCGTTTCTACATGAAAAGTCCTTTCGATCACGGTTGTCCATTGTAGACCCCTGATCACAAATGTATATGGTTTAGGTCTATCCACAGACATTATTTGACATCCACGTACTGTGAAATTATTTAATGGTTGAGCTGTAGCTGCCATTTGTTGATCTGGCTTAGCTTTGAAACCGACCAAAGTACCATCATCTCTGAGGACGAAATATCTTGATCTCCAATTCTTTATATGTTCTCCTAAGAGAAGATTATAAAACCTTTAGTAATTTTCGATTTATGAAATATATTATTTGTTAAAAGTTTACATAAATGATTCTTAGTATTATAAAATATGATCTAGTTGGTTTACATATAATAGAATTATGTGGATTTAATAAATGCTACATTAAATATATAAAAATAATGCTGTTAATGATACTAATTATTCTTGTCATCAAATGAAAATACGCATGAACAATTGTATATGGCATAAGAAGCAGAAGATATAATAAGTCGACTTGGAGATGTCGACGAGAAGCCAATTTTATAAATAAAAACATTATAAACGACTTGGCAGTACCGCGTTTTTGAAGCCAGCCTTCTTTGACGACACGCTGACTACCGCCACCGGACACTGCGACGTTCATCGCTGCGTCCCCCATGACTTGTTCGTTAATGAGCACTTATCTATAAGGTCTTGTTGCTTCGTTGTTCGCTCGAAGATTAAAAAGTCACGAAAACTGACAGAACGTAAAAGCGGGAATCGTAGAAGCATACGAACTTGAGTAATCATAGATACACGTTTGGCAGATTATATACACACTCTATATGATCGGCTGACGCACTGGCACTGGCTAGCACTAATATCTGTTGATAGTTCGGAGATGGCGCATGAATCACTTGTATGCATAAAGCTGGGTTCTTATGTAGATCAAATACTTTTCGAAGATATTTACGCGAATTACGAGTCCAAAGTTGCAAGATGAAGATTTATTATAAAATTTTCAAATACTATGCAACGATTTTAAATTTCTCATTACACAATCTTTTTTCAAAGATTTTTGAGGAACAAGTATTTAATGAGTTTCCTTATATTTTCCATGTGTTTTTAAATACGTGTAATACATTCCAAAACAAGTAGCAAAATGTAATGGCGTCGTGCATGTGGGTGGTAAACATCGAAGGCGGGAAGATTTGCTTTGAATGCATCGGAAAATGGCGGATTGATTGAAAGTCCAACATCGAATATCATATATATCAATATATTGCAAGTGATTCAATTAAAAATCATTATGATACATTCGTATTCCGATTAAAAAGAAAAGCGTGTTTTAAAAAGTTCGCGCGAAAGTAATAAGATTTAGAAGGAGCATCTAAAAAGCAATCAAGATCAGAAAAAGTTGACTTGATTAATGTTCTACTCTCTTCGCGAACTATGCCAGAAGATCTTTCTTTCATGAAGAATCACGAAGATCTTGTTATCAACGATGGTATCATCATTTTCGATTATAAAATTCATTATTAATGAGTAAGTCCCAAAAGATTTTTACTTATTTAATTTACTTAACTTACTTACCTTGTCTATTAAAACATTTCGTTAAATCTTTTCATTTTTAGATCTACAGTTATAAATTTTATCCTTAATAAAAAAAAAAGAAAGAAAAGAAAAAAAAAGAAAGATAAAGATAAAAATAAAGATCGACAGGTCGAAATTTAATGAAAAACGCACCCTTAGATTCGGCGCATGTCGTGTTTCACAATAAGGGGTGCGAAGCGTTGTCGTGCGATGGCGGTGGTGGTAATGATGGTGGGCGTGCTACGTAATATTCTCTCTCGCGCAGGGCTATTACGTACTATCGAGAGAACACGAGGAGAAGAATACACAGATCATAGTCGTCGTCGTCGTCGTCATCGTCGTCGTCATCGTCGTCGTGCGTCCGCGGAGGACTCATGCGAGAGTGTGCGCGTTCTGCATCAGTAGAGCAGCAGTAGCGGCGGCACCAGCGGCACAATCACCATCGTCATCGTTATTGGCAGCCGTTAGTACGTTATACCGTCAAGATGTAAGCTCACCGGTTTTCGAAGAAGAGAGAAAGTCTCGAGTTTGCCGCTATTGGCCTTCTTCGTTGAAGAATTAAAAGGGTTGCGAGTAAGAAAGAAAGAGAGAGAGAGAGAGAGAGAGAGAGAGAGAGAGAGAGAGAGAGAGAGAGAGAGAGAGAGAGAGAGAAAGAGAGAGAGAGAGAGTGTGGGAGTGGGAGAGAACGAAAGAGAGAGAGAGAGAGAGAGAGAGTGTGTGTGTGAGGGTGAAAGGGGAGAGGAAAGGCGTTGGACTACCGGGGGAGAAAGAAAGGAGGACGCGAGAATGGAGGTACCGAGAAAGGGATCGATCGCTTCCCGATAGCTGGCATGGAGGACACGGCATTAGGGTAAGTTAGCCGATTTATCCGGGATATGAATTCAGCCACGCACGGCCTGTATTTCTTATCCGACATCATCATCCACATTCCACTCTTCTCAAGCACACGTCCACGAACGTCCACTTTAAAAAGATTCTTCTCGTATGGTTTCACATTAGGAATTTCTCTAAGTTTTCGGTGCTTTTTTCTCCGTAAGTTAGAGGAACGATTACCTAGTAAGAGATGATTATGGCAATGCGATTATCCGAGAATACTTACTTCTTAACTTTGCATTTATTATGACAAAGGGAAGGATGGAAAGAGAATGAGAGAGAGAAAGAGAAAGAGAGAGAGAGAGAGAGAGAGAGAGAGAGAGAGAGAAAATATACGATTAGACTTTTAAGGATGAAATTTAAATAAAAAGGATCGTTGCTCGCGACGATTACTATAAAATTGATAAACTTTCTATACGTATTACCTAGGATTATTTGTTATGTATATCGCGATCAAAAATGTTCGTCCACAAGGAGGATAGGAGTTTTTCGGAAAAAACGTTGGAAATTCGGAGAAGATTCGCGTTTATGATAGGGGAAATTAGATGATCGCGCGATAAAAGCTTGGTTCTTTCCATAGGGTGAGGCGAACCATCGACTGACTGACTGGCCGGTTTTCCCCGCGCGAAACTGACTTGGGGTAGTGCTTCTCTAAGCGTCGTTACAACTATGAATCATCTTCGTGATTAACTCACAACGAGATTTCTCTCTTTCTCTCTCTCTTTCTTTTTCTAAATTCATTCGTTCTTTTATTTTTTCTTTTATGGGAACAAAGTGGTCCCTCGATTATCGATCCTCACGAGAAAGAACATTTTTTATCATTTGAGGTACCGATTAAATATAAAGAAAAATCATTGAAAAAAAACGAAAAGAAAAATGGATTTAATAAATAGCGTCGAGGTGTCATTAAATATATTGATACACTTTCCAATGGATGCAACATGTCGATGCATGACGTTCATGCTTGCGAGAGGCATCTAAAACTCGATGATAAAAACTGGTCGCGCGTGTTTTCGCTTCTCTTCGTAATATGGGCCTTCGTTTAGCGAGCATGGACGCGTTATGTCATCGGTCTCTCATGGTATCACTACGTTCGATCGTGCGGAACGTCATCGTGTGGCATCTATGTCTCTCAGTGCATTCTATTCGCGCGAATGAGCTCATCATCGTGCTTCCCTGCGCTTCCGTCAAAATTGCTAGCTCACTTTGTGAGACGATTCCGACCGTTTTACTTTCGCTCTTGTGTGTCATTTCTGTGGTACACTTATTGTGGTACAATTAATCGGGAGGTTAGATCTGGAAGGAAAATGGGCGCCACATTTTAATTAATTCCTCATACGTTTTTGATGAAAACAATATCGACGTTGGACCGATACGATCAACATCTTTTCTATAAATCCAATTTTATATTGAAAAAATCGACAATTTTAAATTGTATGTTAATTTTGACAATTTCCTTTCTCTTAATATAACAGGACGAATCATCGATTTCATTTACGTATCGGAAATTAGTTTTGCTTAACAAGTACGTCTCTTGAATATTTTTTTTCCTTTGTATAATAGAAGGGGAAAAAGGAGGAAGAAAGTATTTACTTAAGATCTATCAATAAAGAAAGAGACTTTTGTCTCGCGTGAAATCTTTCGAATACGAGCAAAATCAATTTCTATTTTAGTAGCAGTTAACAACGCATTGGCTTGAAAGATATTGGGAGAGCGTCTGGGAGAGATCCTTTCTGCATCGCGTAAGTTGATCGTCACCGAGAAGAAATAAACCGGCGATCCAAATTTTCAGCACGGACAGAGTCCAATTTATTAATAATAGAACGAAGAGATTGATATCGTACAATCTTTACTTTTCATGTCGTTGAAATGCGATTAAAATTGCAAGGGCTTTTCTTTTGCTTTAGAAACAAAAAAAGAAAAAACGAAGCGAAAGTTTTATCGCTAGGTAAATCAAAGCATCTATTTGATCGACGTTTTGAGAAAAATTTCTTCCTTCTTTTCCTTTAAAAAAGTTTTGACTTTGTTCGTTCAAAAACTGTCATGTAATGATTTCATGTATAATGATAGATACAGAAGGGGGTGGTGATAGAGAGAAAGATAGATAGATAGATAGAGAGAGAGAGAAAGAGAAAGAGAGAGAGAGAGAGAGAGAGAGAGAGAGAGAAGGAGAAGGAGAGATAGAAAGAAAGAGAGAGAGAGAGAGAGAGAGAGAGAGAGAGAGAGAGAAGGAAAGATAGATAGAGAGAAAGAGAGAGAGAGAGAGAAGGAGAGATAGATAGAGAGAAAGAGAGAGAGAGAGAGAGAAAGAGAGAGAGAGAGAAAGAGAGAATATTTTTTAATGGCCCTATCGAGCTGTACGAGCTCCGTGGTGCAGTTCGTGATGCATCGAGTATAAATATAGGGTCAAGGAAAAATTGTTGTCGCTTTCCGGGTTATATTTTACTATGGTACGACTTTTAAGATAGTTTACTTTCGATGTATATAGAATTTATTTCGTTTTATGGATCCTTGTAAGTATGTATAAGCTCATTTCTATGTACATATGCATATGTGCATGTGTAATATCGATCTTTCGAATATTTTTGTCAAGAAGCTTTGCCTCACGAGGAAAGACGTTCCGTCTGACCTTTTCTTTTGCAAATCTAGTCGAAAGCTTTGCTCTTCGTAAAACTTTTCGGATATTGGCATCATTCCATAAACTCTACTACTACTATTACTATCACTATTACTAGTACGATCATTCGCCTTTGACGTCTGTACTAGTTTTACCAACTTTCGCCTCTAGAAAGTTTAGCCTACTTAATTCGTACAAAATTTACTTTGCTTTACGTGATATCGATTTTCGTCAACCGATAATGTTAACATTTTTGATCCTCTTTGAAGAGATATCGATCGTGGAAGTGGGCTTTTCTTTTGAACGTGTTGGTAAAATTCGACACGACCTTTCGTAATGTCCCACAGTGAGACTTGTTGAATCTCTAAAACTCATTTCTCGTATTTCGAATGAATATATTATACATATATCTATGAGCACGTATTTTCCCTATTGATTCATGTCTTTCCGTTTCTCGATTGAAGATCATTTAATTAAAAGTATCACAGTAGACATCTTAGATATCTCTACTTGAACGATATAATGATAACGTGACGCATAAGTATCATATATAATCATCTTCGTCGTTAATTTCCAGGAATTGACATGGATTGATAATGTGTGTGTATCGATCGAATAATTGGAGTCTACTAGCTTTTGTGCTTAATACGGATAAAATGGGTGAAAAAGAGAAAAGACAAAATGAAGACGAATTTTCATTTATAATCGGATAAGTACCTATTGGTATACACATTACAGAGACGATATATATATATATATATATATATATATATATATATATATGCAAATAGTTGCCACTGGTTGAAAAGGTAGACGCACGTTTATCGACGGGCCTTTTCGTGTCATGAGCCATACCTACGTTCAAAGAGATTACGTTACACTCGACAGAGACTAACTTGCATTCTCCTGTTGTCCGCTGGAGCATTTAATGTGGCTCCGATCTTATACTTCATTTAACGTCGGAGACAACGCTGGAGAGGTGATTATTAATTTCTTAATAACAATCTCGCGTCGTTGTCGTCATCCTCATCGATACAACTGTGTTCAATTATTTTTAGATTCCCGGATTTTTTATTCGGATTGCTATTCTCTCTTTCACTCTCTCTCTCTCTCTCTCTCTCTCTCTCTCTCTCTCTCTTTCTCTCTCTCTGTTGTTTTCTCTTACATTTTCCTGGTTTTCGTAGAAGTTCAAGGTAGACATTACCGCAATCGAACGTGATGGAATGCAAGCTACCGTCGTTCTCTTTTATCTTAGTTTTATTGAAACGAGTATAATCTACGTTGTCTTCGATTCACGATTTTTTTATCATATAGAAGAAACGATCTCCCAATTTAACTCGGGTCGTCCTCTGAGGCAGTTGAAGTGACGTTCAATTTTGCAGTTGACGCTTATTTTTTCGATGTCGGATTTTTTCATTCTTTTTATTCTAAGCAGAGCAGTTAACACTCGTGATTTGTTTTTTGTCAATTCCATCTTTCTTGGTTCTTCTATTTCTTCTGTTTCAATAGGGTTTTTTTTTTTGCCGGAAAAACTTCACTTCTGTTTCACCATGTACGTAAACTACCTCCTCGTTATTTTCATTGTTATTGTTGCTGTTCTTGCTGCCGTTACTGTCCAAATATTTGACGTTTCAACGTAACATAGCGGTTGAGAGCACGAAACAAGCCAATTTTAATGTCGAACGTCCTGCATTCATTCTCAACCCACCACCCACTCATCCCTTTATAGTCTCTACCTATGACCTCTTGTAATGTTCATATCTTTCAAAAGCTTCGACCTTGATAATTCATTTTTCTTCCTTTTTTTCTTTTTTTTTTCATTTTACCCTTGTCGTAATTCAAAACCAATGTTAACAATAATTGAGAATTTGTCTATCTAAAATGGAAATGTAGTTTCCTTTAAATTGCGCCAAGCAACGTCGCATCTTTTTTGTAAAATGTAGGTCAGTCTCTCTCGCGATAGAACTTATGTAGATGCGATTTCTGGCGGGAATTATTGCAAACGCGCACCTTTATCCTCGTTTTTAGATCATTCATTTTCTTTCGCGTTTCTTCGATATATTTTTAAATGTCGTTTCGCGCTTACCTCGATGATGCCGTGATTTTTAAGCAGCTCACACCGAATATAATTAAAATTCTATTGATATCGATCCATTCGAACTCTCATTTTTCGGTAAAAATAAATTACTAGGAGAGAAAGAGAGAGAAAGAGAGAGAGGGAGAGAGAGAAAGAGAGAGAAAGAGAGAGAGAGAGAAAGGAAGAGAGGAAGAGAGAGAGAGAGAGACGTGACGCTTTGTTTTACGCTATTTCTAAGAATTATTATTATTATTATTATTATTATTATTATTATTATTATTATTATTATTATTATTATTATTATTATTATTATTATTGTTCTCATTATCATCATCATTGTTTTTTATTATTATTATTGGAATTATTATTATTATTATTATTATTATCATTATCATCATCATTGTTTTTCCTTTTTAATTTGATCTATATAAAGTGGAAATAATGTAGGATAGCAGGATAAATATAAATAATAAACACCTTCGAATTTGATTACATCATGATTTAGCAAGAATAATTAAAAGTGACGATTATTATGAAACATGTCGTTTCCTCTCATGTATGTATTGATACATTCAACATTTTCTCCAGGATTTCTTTTTTCTTTCATGGACAATATTTCATTTTTGCCCCTTCAAAAATGTCCGATAGTGATGGTAAATATCGATTTATTTGTGTGTTGATATTTTTGCGACATAGTATAGGAGTTAATTCGTATATATACGATGGAGAGAAAAGAAGGATAGAAAAGAAAGTAAAAGAAAAAATAAACTTCGTTCACTTGTGCTAAGTATTAAGTCGATAATGTAATCATTCTTCTCGATGTTAAAATGTCCGTTAATACAATTTTAACAGACGATCTAATTGTTACCTAATATATCTTTCATTTTTCTATTCGTCTTTGTTTCTTCGTCGTCCTATTTTGCGACTCCCATACTATTTAAATTCGAAACGAACGCAATAAGTACTTAACTAGATATATTTTTTTCATCGTTACTTTTTCTCCTTTTAACAAATGGATTTCGGTAGAACGACGCTTTCGAGCTGTCTTCCTTTGTATGATAATTGCTTCTAAGCAATAACGCAACCAAGAGTCATCCTGGAACAGGAAATTCTTGTTTGAATATCCACAGGAAGGAGAGCTATTTCGTCGTGTGACATTTTAGTTATTCACCGATCGCGAAAGGGAACTTTATTGGGATTGAAATAATTTAAAGGGGACGATTCATTTGTTGCGATCGTTGAGCATAATGTTAAAGTTAGATCCCTTGGCTCTGTTACTTATTGAAAGATCTTAACAGTTATATATCGAAATAATGAATGTATTTCTCATGAATTTGTTGAATAAAATTATTCGAATTATACGTAAAATTTTATTTGGAACAGATTTTATCCGAGATCTTATATATTTTTAATATTATTTAAAAGTAAAAGAGATAATATTATAAAACTAAGTGTCTCGAATAAATATATATCTACTTACGTATATCTGATTTCAATAATATCGTATTTGAAAACTTCAATCATAGACTTTATTCATTTATCACGCGCGCGCACGTACACACACACACACACACACACATACACACGTATATTTAATGAAAAAAATATAATGATTTAAATAAAAAAGCAAAATGGAAGGAATTGTTTTAAACAAAAACTTGTCTCGTCTATTAATTGATCAAGATGGCGGTTCGTGCATTTAGCAAAGAACGAGTCGACCATACGGGGTTGGAATTAGCTTGTTAAAGAAGAGATAAGCTTCGTTAACACGATAGATCTTTTTCCGTAATGGGTCGTTCTCAGAGAGAAGTGTGTTCGCGCAATGGTACGTTTTCCCAGGATGCAGTCATGCTTGACGACCTATTTATCTGACAGATACGATTTACCTGGTTTGTTCATGGGACTAACCACCGTTAGCGCAACAACAGCGCTTTTGTACTTCGGCACGACCTTTTTCTTCTCTATTGCATGCTATTGTATGTATGGACGTATGTGTACTACAGCTTCTCCGTTGTCCTAATAAAATTAAAAAAGCGAGAAATAAAGGGACATCGCTGTCTTTAGCACGAACATGTCTATCTCCCCTGTGTTTCGTGAACAATGATCGAATGGAAAAAATAAAACTAAGAAAAAGAAAAAAGGTATAAAAGAACGAAAACAGAACGTATTCTTTCTTGGAAGAAAAGAATCTTAACTTGAAATAGTTCTTTCTTTTTTGATGCGAATTTTTTTTTCTATTTTTTTCTTTTTTTTTTCTTTTTTTTCTTTATAATATTTTTAAACGAACAATCACTCCTTTAATTTATTAGTCTTACATTATTCTCGGTTCGTCTTTTATTCTTCCTCAAAGTTCCTTCTTTCTCCTGGTATCGAGGGAACGAAAATGGATGAGAATATTGCTCGATGTGGGTCGACCTTCTAGAAAATAGTTCATCCGTTCTCTGATCATATTAAAGGGAAAAATAAAACGAAGCTCGGCTTATGATTTCATGAGCAATATCTCATTTCAGTGTTTAAGTACGAGGAGAATAAGATTCACATTACAAGCGTACGATTTTATGTCTCTTAAAAATTAATTTATCGGGAAAATCCTCGAGGAAAAATATGAAATATTTGTTTTTATTTTCGGTCGAAATCTAGGCGTGACAAATTCGCGATAAGCGAGTTAATATTCTATGAATTTTAATTTTTCGACTAATTAATCGGTTAAGCTGGATAATCGATTAATTAGCATCATCTGCATGAACAATCAAATGTTAGTACGTCCATTTGATATAATTTCATTTGAAGTAGGTCGATGGAAATCTGAACAAAAAATAAAAAGAAAAAGTTCCAGATCAAAAAATCAAGTAATCGAATTCTCAATGTGAATACATTGAAAAGATAAATCGACAAGAAGCATTGAATTTTCATATAGATTTACGTTGATTTGAAGTGCGTAATCAAGGTTACCGGATATCTCAATGTCTGTTATGTCAAATGCAATGCTAGTGCAGATCTATTGAGTATAATATTCAGTCTGTTCACGTACACGTGAATGTAGTACGTGCTAACGTTCTCGATTATTAAAAATACGAATGTAGGTGCGATCTTTCCTTCGCTCGAATTACGTTTTATTGGTGATATAACGCGATTAATATTTAACGAAATGAAAATCCATTAAACTTTGAAAATGACTTAATTTCCGGTCGGGACGATTAGAATATATTTGATATAAAGATAGTACTTTTCACAAAGTGAAATATCATTTCGTTCGATTTTTCCGAAAAGTTTCGTTTGAAATACTTTCACGTTCAAAATATTTTAAAGAACAAAAATTTTCGATTTTAGCATCGTTTGAAAAAGAAAAATTAGGAGAGATAAATATAATTTTTCTCGAACAATCTTAATGCCATTCTTCAAGCAGCCTTTGTCCGAAGTGTCTTCATTCGCTTCATCATTTTACTCCCTTCTTATTCAATGCATTTACGCGCCCTTTTACTCCTACGCTTGCATTCATTATACGTCGTTAATGGGCACTCGACACGGTTGTTTCCTGTTACTTTCGATCTATCATACAAGAATTTTACACTTAGAACTGTCCTGATAACCTGTTTAGAAATTTTTTTTTGTTTTGAGATCGGAATCAACAACTAGCTATCGACCATATTAAATCTTTTTCATAGTTGCTAATGGAAAATGAAAGTTCGGAGAATCAATTAGTGAACGTGATTTATGAAAAGGTAAGCTTTGTTGGCCTGTTGAAGCTCCGCCCATCGTCAATGACAAAGTTAGATTATGCGATGCGACGGCGAGCTTTAAACTTTAAGTCACGTTCATGATCGCTGAGAGATGGTCTTTATACATGGCCTCCGCAGATCGTAAAAAGGAAAAAAGCAGTAATTTCATATATTTCGAAGTTATAATGAGTTTTGAGGTTTAAAGCAATGTTGAAAATTACTCACGTTATTGGGGTGAAAGTTATGACAACGTAGCACGTTTTTATAGTTCGAGCGGTTGTTAGCATAGAGTTCGAAGTAGTACGATAGTAACTTGTAATTATACCTGGCATATTATATAGTATACCCACATAGTCATGTTCATCGATTTTCCATCATAGAAGATCATTAGTAGAACGCAATATATGTACGATTATTTTTCTGAATGTTTGCTTGAACCCTTAACGATCGCTTCTCTATTGATTTTAGTTAATACAAGTATGTAGTGATATACTCATAGACCTTTCATATATCTACATCGATTGAGAAACGGAGAGCAAGTAATATGTAATGTTAGAAGAATTAAGCGATGTATTCAGAACATGTTAAAAACAATACATCCTTTAAGTGAACATAGTTACCTTAATATCGTCGAAATCCTTTTAATTGAAAATAAAGAAGAATTATAATCGTCTTTTTTGTTCATCGGCTTTCCAGTATCTCCGAGGTCCGAGCTATCGAATATGGCATCAGGATTGCCGAGCGCTCGTCAGAGGAAGCTTGGACCAGCACCAATAGCGTCCTTCGAAGACCTATCGGACGAGGTGGAAAACGTGAGTCCCCCATGAGTCCTCCCTGAGTCCTACTTCTTATCGACTCTCCGAGACCCACTCGGCTCACGAGAATCGAGCACGTGTGTTCCCTCTCCGAGTGTCGCACGTCTTCCTCTTAAACTTTGGAGGCGCCTGAACCCCGAAGTTCTACACCTTCAATTCCAAGACTGTGATCCAACGACAAACCAGTCTACGAATTTGAATGCAGGGGGAACCAACGACACGAATGCCAGGCATCATCGAGGTCGCCACCCCGGCAACGCCTGGTAGTTCGCTAAAGACACCCAGCACACCAAGAATTGATATCAGCCGGGCGAGCAGTTCCTCTCACCATGAGGATAGTAACTCCAGGGAATCGTCACCCGAAAGAGAGCTTCTCGCAGGTATACTTACTTTATCTTTCTTTCTTACAGAAAATAAATCTTTTTTTCATTGGATTTGAAGTAAGGATTCTCTCTCTCTCTCTCTCTTTCTTTATATATATATATATATATATATATATATATATATATATATATATATCTGTCTTTCTTTGTCTTCTCTGTATTCTCAAAGAAAAAGTTTCCTTTATATAATATTACTTTTTTAAAACATTACCAGTAATGATCCATGTCTCTGATTAATGGAATTATAATTACAAATTGAGTAATACAAGAATAATGAATTTTATTTATTAAAGATATAATGAATTTATAAAAACTTTACTTTGTTTCAGGTGGAGATCCTCCTCCAGGGAGTAAGCTGACCTTAGGTTATAAGGAAGATGCTCAGGATTTAAGATCGTCAACGGAGGAATTGGACTTACAGGATCCCATACACGAGCAAGATCTCAGGAGGGAATCGAAGAAAGCGAGAAAGCGAAGAGAAGATGGATCGCAATCGGATTATAGTGGTGGAACGAGGCAGACACAAGACAGGGAACGAAAGGACAGTAATTGCTCCGAAATCATCCTCCTTAACATCAGTGGTAGAACCTCGAGGTTGTCTTCCGTGGGAAGTCAGGGTTCTGGTGTTTCTGGAAAGCTCTCAGTGGTGTCGGGCACATCCTCGAGGTATAGATTCGTTAGTTTTCAATTTATTTTATTTACGATCAGTATTTATATTCTAAATAATATCGGCGAGAAAATCGTTTTCATTATTTTCTTGTAATTAAAAAAATAATGATCTATCTGTCAATAGTCATTAATAAGGTAAAAAGATTTTCTTTTTCTCAATCATTCTAGGTCACCGAGTCCGCACAAATGTCTACTAGAAACGTCCTTTTGTGGCAGCAAGCCGACTTTAGCTGATAACTTGATCGAACCATCGAAGCCGGAAACCGAAGACTTGGAAAAGATTCTGTTGAAACGCGAAGCCGACACCACTAAAGCGTTAATTCCAGAAAGTATTAAAGTTTCTATGGTTGGTGGTAATTTGAAACCAGATCCTTTAGATAAGCCAAGAAGACGTGGCCGTGAAGAAAGGAAAGAGATTTTTAAGAGAGAAGTGGAAATTACTAAGAGATTCTTAGAAAAGGTTAACATAGAGGTACGCTTAAGTTTAATTTAAATTATTATTTATAATTGATAGAGTATTTTTTGGAAAACCTATTGTGTGATTTTTTTAGGTACCAATCATTCGTAAAACATCTGAATCAACGCAACAACAGCCAGCGAAAACCCAGTCTCAAGAAGTTCAAAAGCCCGCGACCCTCGATTTTAACGACAAACGAAAAAAAGCTCAGAATTTTAAAGAGATCGTCCAAACGACACCAACGGCGAGTAGTTTAATCAGTAGTCCTAAATTACCGAGACATCAAAAGGTGTTTGATCTCGGTACCGAGGGATCGCGGACACCTAGTCCATCTTCCGTATCAAGAAAAAGCAGTTTTGCCTCTTTATTCAAGGTAAAGTGATATGTTTCAAAAGCTTTCAAAAACAAAAAAAAAACAAAAAAGAACACACACACACGCACACATGTACAGAGAGAAAGACAGTTAACGCTTTTAGTACCTTTCGCTTTGTCACTATCGAGCTATTGTAGTCTACCTATGCCTGGTAAGCGAAACGCTTTTAGTCAAGGAGTGATCCTAAAGGAAAGTATGCTCTGTTCCTCAAGACCAGGACTGATGGCAGCGTACTGAGCCCAGGATCACCATCGCCCAGTACGAAGCCACGAAGGAGTTTAACATCGAAGATAAAGGACACCACGGAGAGCCTGAGAAGCAGATCGAAATCACGCGAGAGAGTCTCCGTTGATAAGAATTCTAGTTTGAAGAAGGATTCAAAGAACAAGAATGTTTTCTCCTCGACCTTGAGTCTCTTTAAGAAACGCGAGAGGAAGAAGAGTTACGACGAGGCGATAGCTACTTTCTGTGGAATCGAGTGCGACATCGATACCGTTGATCAACCGTCATTGGAGAGTATCGGCCAGGTCGAATTTACTTTTAACACGGAAAAGGAAAGACGTAAGGATGATTCGATCTTCATCAGCCTTCACGCGGACGACAGGAATTACGAGGAAGCTTTACCATCTGAAAGTGTTTCGATACCGTTAGAAACACCAACTAAATTATTGGACGAATATGAATCCGAATCTCATGCTGGTGGGATAATGATGACGGAAGTTTCTATAGAATATCATCGTCCTCCAGTTGCTGAGGTGAGAACAGAAGCGAGGATAGAGAGTACACCATCGAAGAGATCTTCTTGGGAGAATCAAATGTCACTTAGCCCGTCAAAAGATTCTCAAGTATCGACAAGTGGCTCGAAAGATTCTAAAATAGGTACACAAAGTGTGAAGAGCGTAGAAAACACAGTAACAAAATCCTCGTCACCGTCGAGCGAAGTCAGGCCGACTTCTGGATCATTACGAATGTCCAGTAGCTCTTCCAGGGATTCGATCGCGAAGAAAATTCCTGATGCACCAAAGATCAAGAAGAAAAGTAAGGAAGAACAGCAAATATTACCACGCGAAAAAAAAGAAGAAATTGTTCCACAGCAAAAAAAGATAGCAGAAAGTGATGTCCCTGGTACGAAGACTACCAACGAATATAAGAAATCAGATTTTCTAGACGATGGATTATCGGTTAAAGCGGCGGAAACTGATCTAGTAAAAACATCTAGCATAATATCAGATCTTGATCATAACAGTTCTGAGTCTGAGAGAGATTCCGAGATAGAGTTCATTCGAAATAAGGCTGAGAAAATTACTGAAGAGTTACCTGACGAACGAAAGGGTCTTTTCAACGAGGAAAGCTTCGAAGAAGATCTTCCATATATTCCGACTACTTTGCCTTTAGAAAAGAGCGTAGCTGTACCAATTCTACCTGTGAAACAACGACTTCAAGAAGTTAGGTACGAGACTAAAATTACTCTCTCTCTCTCTCTCTCTCTCTCTCTCTCTCTCTCTCTCTCTCTCTCTCTCTCTCTCTTTCCTCCCTAAGTGTCTTTAAACACAGATATATATATATATAAATAAGATATATTTTGTAGAAATTTTACGATTATTTTCGATTTCAGAACGATTCCAATCGAAAGGCCACGTTCAACGACGCCCATCAATCCAACTCTATTGGACGAATTTGTGATGCAGACATCCCTAGACGAAAGACGTGTTGAAAGAATGAAGATATCTTTACCACGCGAGGATAGTTTTAAATTGAAGAGTCCAAAGAGACACGCTGCCAATACTTTCACCGAGTTTGCGGGTAAAGTAACGGATGGTGGTCGTAATAGAGCAGCTGGAAAGTCTCCCAGTCCACCACCTTTACCACCGAGAGCACCAACCAGACCCAACAATTGGATAAATTTTGAGGAGATCCCGGAGAAGAGAAAGGCACCGAAAATAATTCAAACGATTCCACGTACCGAGGACGAAGTTAAGACCACCGGTTACAGCTACGTTCAACCTGAAGAGTGTAGATGCGAATGTCACGAGGAGTCGAGAAGAGCTTCGATCCGAGAGGCAACGACAACGAGGACTTCGTCATGTAGTAGCAACGGAGAACGGGCATGCAACGGTGAGAATTGCATCCTGCCAACCACGAGCTCTGTCGATCGTGCCAGCATCGTCAGGTAAACGCACCTGGGTACGATCATGGATCGAATATAATACACATTTTCGTCGAATAATCTTGAAAGGCGCTAGTGTTGAGTAGAAGTCTGTTTCTGTACTTTCAGTGACAGCTCCTTGGAATGTAGCTTGAGCATCGAGGACAACCAGATTACTGGCCAAGCTATCGTTGGTCAGCAGATCCTTGGCTCGGGGAAACCTTTCAGCATGGATCTCGACGTGAGATCGAATCGATCGAGTATCGTTTCTCAGGAAGAGACTGATGAGAATTCGCATCAATAATAGTACGGAAGCGACAAAGAAACGTATCTAATCTTATTAGAATCTTTCGGAATTCGTTCGATCGTTGATCGCTGCAGAGATCATTGAGAACATCATACGAGGATCGAAGATAGATCAAAAGTGTGTTCCGATCGAAGAATCGATCATATCGAACATTTCGATTAATTTCAATATCTATCCTGATATATTTTATCGGAATTGTTATTCGATAATCGATCCTATGATCATGATCATCCGAGAGTCTCCTTCGTATTGTTATGTAAAGGAATAAAAAAAAAAACTAGCACAATGACGCACGTAGGTAAAGTAAGCGATGCCTCGCTGCCAGTTAAATAATAATATAGAAAGATTTTAGGTAAGAATAATAAACCAAAATTTGGACTGAAACGAACGGAACAGAACGCTCTCGTTGTAAAAGATCGAAGCGATATTGTTATCGATTTTCGGATCTCTCTTTCTCTCTCTCGCTTTCTATTTCATGATCTAAACTTTTGTCTCATGCATTTGCATTTGCCGCGATTAAATTTCTTTGTATTTGTACGTGTTTTTCGAAGGTCGAAGAGCTTGTTTGCAAGATTTATTCGTGATTATTGATCATCGTATTTGTTCCGACGTTTACAAGTATAAATACGTACAACGTATATATACCTTCGTTTCTGCGTTTTGTAACGTTCGTAAGTCCGCAATCGTGCTTTGAAAGAAACTTGAAGATGTTTAAAGAAAAAAGAAAAAAACAGAAAAATGAAAAAAGGTCAAAAAAATTCAAAATAATAGGATCTCTCTCTCTCTCTCTCTCACTCTCTCTCTCACTCTATCTCTCTCTCTCTGTCTCTCTCTCTTTCTCTCTCGGATTTTGATCTCTCTATCTTTTACAAGCGGTCATTAGCCGGTATGCAGACGTCGAGCAATGATTTGTCCTTATCGAAATAAATCGACCAACAAAAGTATAAACAAAATTTGCGCTCCGATGGACGTCGCTTTTCATTTAAAATCTCACTATCTCCATCTTATCGTCGAAATTCTTATCGGTGCTCGGGGAGTTGATCGTTGGCAATATGCGAGAGCCTCGACGTCACGAATCCTTCCATCTTTCGAAGAAATTATTTTATCGACTGTTGTATACACTGACCGCGAAGAGGGGAGGTTTCGTTACGGTCGTTGAAAAATTAGGCACTCGAAATATGAACGAATATGATCGCGTAGCTAGCATTCTCCTCATCGTTTGTTTACTCATTTAATCGAAGAAAATGGCGTCTTGAATGTAACTTCATTTCCTCCTGTATCTTTGATGCTTGTGCATTTAACGAGCAAATGCAGAAATATTTGGTGAGTAAACCGACTTACATAAAATGTTCAATTATTTAATACATGGGTAATTTTGAGTTCTCCAATTTCTTCGGCTTTCATAACAGTGAGAAGCAAGTATTTACTTATGTTTGCGATTATTTTTATTTTCCGTTGTAAATAGGTACATATGTACTAATTTGTTAGCGAATATCATGCTAATGCTTGACTCTTTGCAAAATGGAGAGTTTTGTTATTAGAATGAGAATTAGGGAAAAAAATAGAAAAAGGAGAAGCATATCGCAATGTCAAATGGAATTACGTATTCATCTACCTCTTAAGAATCGTATCAAATGGCGTACGAAGAAGGGACGGCGAGACTCTCGACTTCGACGTCCACGATGCTGCCTGCAGAAATACAAAAAAAAAAAAATATATATATATAAAAAAATAAAAAACGAGACAATTTAGACGCACGAGGATTAGCGAAAAAAATGTAAACAAGTTGCGTTAACGATCGTATTGTCTGACTTGATTTCTTTCAATAAAAAAGAAAATTTATATTGGGATTAATTCTAATTTAAAAATGATTTTTTTCAAAAATTGCTTTGTCATTTGATTTCTTTTGATATAACACTTTGAATACGTTTGATTTTTTATCGAATGAAATTAAGTCAGAAAGATTTCGAGATTAGAGCTTCTTTTGTTGCATACTCGGAGAACATAGTTTCTCGAGGATGATTCGAAGCGAGTCTTACGTTCTTAACGAAAATAGATGACGTAATCATAATCGTCGATCATCATCGTTTTCGCTGAGAATCTTACATTTCTAATGTTTACGTCATTTGAAGTATCGAGCATGTGTCATATTGCTCGTAACTCTTATTGTGTTCAAAGTGGAATATTGACTCGCTGACTTTTACGACGTACAACAACAGCAGCAAAGAGAAATAAACATAAACGCAAACAGCAAAAACTATTTCCTTTCGTGATGTACCGAACGAGTAATTATTGAAAAAAAAAGAAAAAGAAAAAGATGCATACTTATTTATCGTACTATATATATTTCTTTTTTTCTTTTATATTCAAATTTACGATGTTTTTCATACTTTTTCATTAGATTGAGTAAGATGCTATTAAAAATTTAAATGAAGTAGAATTAACGTAACAAGTATAATAGCATTTTACCCAATTCGAAATGACATGCAAAAAAAGAAAAAGAAAAGAAAAAAACAGAATAGAAAATTTTCCATCGTTTTCAAACTTTTATTCGTTTTATTCTTAGAGTATCACTTAATAGATACTGATCTTTACGCTGGAGAAAAAACTGGTGTGATAATTACTCGCTCCGCGTACAAGGGAAGATTCTCTTCGAATTGCCGTAACTGCGTACCGGAATTGAAACGAGTTCTTGCAGAGTCGTTATTTCTACTTACACTTCTCTTCCTCTTCCCGTCTCCACGGATGTAATGATCATGGCGACGAGGAAGCGATTCATAAAACTAAATCGTACATTTTCGAACGTATATGCATACGTAAATAATATAAATACATACATACATACATACATACATATTAAGCGATCGTTGTAAATGTTCTTTTCTCCTTTCAAATCTGTACATTGCAAAAAGACCAAAAAAAAAAAATAAGAAGAAGAAAGAGAATAGTAAAAACTAGAAAGATATTCGCAATCGTTCACAACCGGTCGTTTATGGAAATGAAAGCATCATCGAAGGGCGACGCCATCGATTCTTTACGACAGTAATTTAGTGTATCATATAATATATATATATATATATATATATATATATATATATATACATATACATATATATACATATATATACATATATATACACATACATATATACATATATACATATATATACATATATATATATACATATATATATATATGTAAATGTGTATGTATGTATATATGTATATATTCATATACGTATATATAGCTATTTTTCTCTTGGTTACTAATATTCGTTTTATAACGAAGACGATTTTCAGAGTATCTATATTAAAAAAATACGTGTAAGAAAGCTGAGGTGACCTTGAGCTCTTCGAGTCTACCCGCGCGTGTGTTCAAAATTTTTCAATCTTCAATCTTCTATCTCCATTTTTCTTTCACTCTCCTCTTCCTTCAATTTAACTTTGGAGAAACTAAACGATCACAATATTCTCTCGAAGATTAATCTCGCAAACATGATATAGTTATTTTGAAAGTATTCGGACGATCTCGACGTTTATTCTTTTTTTTTTGTTGTAATGTGAATTTCGAACGTCGAGTGAACTTAAAAATAATGCTTCGAACCGACTCTTGTATACAAGAGAAAAAAAAATATAGAGGACCGACAGATATCTGAATATCGTATATACAAGCATGATTAGACGTCGTTTTTCTATATAGGTCTTTCTACGTATACATACATATGTGTATGTATGTACGTATATGAAACTAAACATATTTATAGTTATGTAATTATAGTTTTTCGAATGATATTCGAACGAAAATACCGATGGTTTATATGGCAATATGTTTTTTCTATTTATCATACTTCGTCCCTTCCATATGTAAAGTATTCCCAAGCATATTTCTTAGAAATAGTCAGGAGGCAATTTGTTAAATGTTATATTTAAATTTGTTTCGTTGGTTGTGTATTCTCTATTTAAAATATATTCTTCTCGTATCTCCATTCCAACGACATTAACGAAAGTATGTTTATTAAATAAACAAAAACGATCTCATCGACGGGCGAAATGAAGTACGACGCAAAATATTCAAATTTATGCTTCTTCGACTCGTTTCATATTTCATAAACATACACGTATAAACATGAATACAATCATTTTACTCAACGAAATTATTCGTTTATACGTACTACATATATACATACGTACTTACGTACATATGTCGTCGATCGATTTAAAAAATTAAAATAAATAAAAACGCGTGATACTCTGCCATATTTCGAAAGGCTCAAGAAGACCTACTAGGCTCATGGTAATTTTTAAATAAAAAAAAAAAGTAAAGAAAAAAATAAAAAAAAGAAAAATAAAAGATTTTTCGGGATCGTGACAAGTGCCCGAGCGAGTTTATGGGCGCACATTCGAGGAAAATTCGTTTCCATCCTTTTTCTTATCGGTGTAATCGAAAGTAGGGAACAAAAAACGTGATTTCTCGATGATATGATGTTATACAGTTCCTCGGACCTGTCAGTAACGATCCTTTAGCAATACGCGAATACGTTCATGTTTATTTTTAAGGCACTAGATTATCAAGAGGTAAAAGAATATCTCAATGTTTCTAATATTATGTACATAAGACGGAAGTACATTTTCGAAACGCTAATTACATTACAAGACATATTCGACGAATGCTCATGTTCGAATAAGAAAAAAGAAAAGAAAACAAAAATAAAATATTTATGTGTTTTGACGTATGGTTAAATCATTTCAACTACTATTATTACTACTATTATTACTATTACTATTAAACTCTCGAAGATTATGTCGAATCAAGAGTAATCGACACTAAAAGTCTCTCTACAATTATAAATAGAATAATTTCCTAAGATTCCATCGTTATTCCCATCGTTATAGAAATTACGATAAATATTTTGCGCAAGTTTGCGAATCTAACTGTAAAAGAGGAAAAGGTCGCTGATAGAAAGAAAAGAAAAAGATGAAATAAATAAAAACGGAAGAAAATATTTAAGCACATATTCTGTTACATGATGCACAACAGTAAAATTTTATCTATACAACATTATTGCCTTGAAACAATGTCCTTTTTAATCCTGCAAAAATACTTTCGAAGGATTACAATCTGACGTAACTTATATCATGAGATCTTGGAGGTGAACCGTTCGAATCCTTCTTCTTATTAACATCTTCCTTTTCTCTCGCGTCCAATACAATTGGTTGTTCATCGTCGCGTAAAAACAACGTTGTTGTGGTTGTTGTTACAGTAGAATTATTGTCTTGAAGAGATTGCTAAAATTATGAGCGATGTTAAGAAGATTTTTACTCTCTCTTTCTTTTTTTTTTATATTTTTTTTTTATTACTCACTTGCATAACGTTTATAAGGAAGAGAAAGGCAAGTAAAGTTAAAGCGCTCAAAGCAGCTCCATTGCCACCACCTTTATGTCCTTTATAACCACTGAAATGTAAACAATGAAGTTCTTTTAATTTTAATTACGATAACTTTGTTAACAGAATCTTTTGAAATTTCCGATAATTACCCGTTTGAGCTATGGTGATAAGAACCCCATCCGCTATGATAACGATCGACGGGCGTGTATGGAGTTTTTTCAAAGGAACCAAAATTCATCAATGCTTTGAACGTCATCTTAATCTGGAAAAAAAGAAATAAACATATTATTATAGAATTTTATGATTCCTATCAATCAAATTATCAAACATCATTCATTTTATTTTATATAAATTCAGAAAGAATATAATAGGTAAATATCTCTGTAACAAATTGAAATATTGAAAAAAATTATTAAAGTTATTTATTAATTAATAATATTAGTACCTGAAAAGAAATAACTTTTTATACATTATTAATAACTATGTTAGCAAATGCCATCTATCGATAGGATAATTTGTTTAACTCTTATGATAGACGAAGCATTCTTAAAAGCGTGTTAAAAAGAATAGTCATTATATACGAGCATAAGAAAGTGTTTCAGTTTTATTATATCACTTTAGCGCGACACTTACAATCGTAATTATCGATATTTTACCGAGTTTTCATCTATCTTAAGATATAATATTGAATTTTTACGTGTATGTATTTGGCGCGTTTATTAAAAAAGCTTTATATATACATATTTTTTTTTTCTTTAAATCTAAAACTTGGTAGTATATGAAATGTAATTTTTAAATGGATCATTTGATTTATTTTTTTTTTTTATTTATTCGTTTCATACGTATTCGTAACTTGTACACGTTTTATATAAAAAATGTTCATTCACGTCAATGCTTTAAACGAGGAATAAATACATGGTTCTTTGACTCTACGTTCTTGGAATGCGGTCGACACGGAGCTACAATTCTACTTAGCAGACAGCAGGTTGGCGAACGTATTTTATGAAAACGTATATGAGCTCTTTTTTTTCTCTCTTTTTCTTTCTTTCTCTCGTTCATTCATTTTCTCATTTAAATAAACCCAACAGATAAATTTTAAAATGTTATATATATATTTCTTGTATTAAAAATTTTTTGGTTAATATCACTCATTATTTTTTCTCCTATGAAAAGAAATAATTTTTTTTTTAAATAATTTTAATATCAGATTTATAAATTAGTTTGTATAATTGATTTAAAATTATGTTTTTATTAAAAATTCTCAAGGCATTATGGCATTTTCTCTTATATTTTATATATATAATTAATTTTATATATTTCTTGTTTTTTTCTCTCTTTTTGATTGCTTCTCTGCAATATGTTTGAGATGCATTTTAATATATCGGAATAATTTGTAAATAGTTCTAGTTTTAATCAATGTATCTTCTTGAATATATTTATTTATGAAATCACGTAACTTCCCTTTTTCAGCATTAAATGAAATGCTTGCGTAATTAGAAAGTGTCGTGAAATTTACTGAATGTCATAAACACAGTGCGACGAATACGTATATGCGTTCAGAAAGACAAATGTTGCTTACCTTTGCAAAATTTGAAAAGTACTCTGACGCAAACGTAGAAAAGATTCACATGCCGTTGACGAAACTAAGAACTTTCTTAAGCGAGATTCACAGAACGACTGTTCTGTGAATCACCTGTAAATTCGTCATTCGACTTTTTCTTTTTCTTTTCTTTTTTTCACGGTTTATGCATTCTTTGAGCCTAAGTACTTCCTCGATAATTTCTCAACCGTAAATGTTTTCCGGACCTTGAGCAACAAAAGTGTGTTCCTCATTGTTACCCTTAATTTTGTTTGTTTATCTTTATCTGTCATTTTCTAGGTCACATCCGATTGTAAAAGTTGATAATGAAGTTATATTCAAAAATACAGCTGCGTTGAAATTATTATTCATTTTTTTTTGCTATATTTATGATTATTCATCTTAAAAATAATTTCATAATAAATATTTGTCTTTTTAATGCGACAAGTTCAATAAGGCCATTTATTTAATGTATTCATTATATGTATATAATTATGTTTCACATATACACATCTTAAGCTTAAGGAAGCTAGATGAATTGGATATTACTAAAAGAAATTTTATATATATATATATATATATATATATATACATATATATGATATAATATATAATATATAATATATAATATATGATATATAATATATAATATGTCATATATATTATATAATATATTTATATAATATATTTTATATATATATATTAAAATGTCTATATACAATAATTTATTTTGATCGGTTGTTAGACGAGGATCGTAATTAATGTTTTCCGCCCCTAGTTTTGTATCTATCTCATAATAATGAAAATGAAATTCTCTTTTTTATTTACCTCAAAAATATGAGATATCTAACAATCGAACTTATTCGCGATAATTCCGATAGTCATCTCAACGATAAAAATATTTAGCTTTATTTTCATCGAAGTCAATCAATATGATAAATTTTAATGTATTTATTAGAAAAATAAAAAACAATGGATGTCATTGAAAGATTTTGAAAAATGATATTTTTTATTTGATCGTTGTCTTCTAATTATTCTCACAGTTTTGGCATTAACTTTTAAAAACGAAAAATACACGGGAAGACAATAATTACGAAAGAAATAGTCTTTTCAAGAGATAATCCACGATGATGCTTCAATTTCGATGAAAAAACAAACCAACAACACAAATGTATTATCGCGATTAATACAAACAAACGCTTTCGTTAAAACGCATTCGGAGCATATGAATCAACTTGAAACAATCGTTCTATCCTAAGTTTAAATAAATATAAATAAGTATAATTATAATAATGATCGTTGGCTCGAGCAAACACAAACATTCGTGTTCGGTCGAGCCCCGAGTCTTATTCAGTCTACTTCTAGAAAAAGCTAAGACGCTCGACGATTTTTGTTCTGAAAGCTCTTTTAAAAGGTCGACGATATCAACGAGAGACTCACGAAAGAGAAAATCGTCGTTCCACGTTTCGAGAGATTTCGTCTTTCGCGATGATTCGAGTCGACTTCGTTTCTGTGCGTACAATTTTAACGGCAATGAAAATTTTCGCGAGAGCCGTGTCGAAGTGAATTCTAAGTTTGATTTTTCACTAATTAATTACATAATTAAGTAAACAAACATAAGTTTTAGATAGGAAAATTTGTTTTCCCTTTTCCTTTTTTTTTTGTTAAAGCGTTTTCTTCGACCTTACCTTAGGATTTTTTTTTTTTTTTTTTTTTAATGATAATCGCTAAATAAATCTATTTCTCGATTTAGGTCGATCAGTTTCATGCGTTTCTTCGACTTAATTTCGTGAATTTTTAACCCAGAAAAATTTCAAACGATCCCCGCGAACGTTTAAATTGCGTTTAATGCGAAATTTCCCACTCATGCGACGTTACAATCCATGAAAAGAGTCCTACAGTCTTCTCCCATACGACCACGTCGTCCTGCGTCATAAAGTGCTTCGAATCCTACACCACTCTGCCTTTGCAACATGTAACTTGTTGCATATCTAATAAAAAGGAAAATAAAATTACATTTTAATATCATTAAAAGTCCATTGAAAAAAATATAGATTTAAATGAAAGAACGTACGATCCTAGCTGACAGAAAATCGTCGATGTGCCTTGAGCATCGGCGGCACATTCAGCACTGGCTTCGCAAAGGGCTCTTTCGGCACAACCTTGTTGACCTTCGTCTTCTGCTCTACCGATATTGCTGAAAGCTTTTACTGATCTTACGTATCCCTGATAAAGAATCATTTGTTAGTTTAAAAATTGATACAAGAAACAAAAACATGATAAATAAAATAAAGAAGATTATTACTTTGAAATATTTTCCATTATACATAATTATCGTATAATTACTATCAGATAATTATTCGTATTCGTTAATAGATTTTTATTTTTTAAATAATTATTCGTATTTTTCAATTGATTTTTTAAAATTATTTATACAAGTATTATGTCTGTAAATAGGAAAAACTCTACGCAATATCGATAATTATACTTGAAAACACCATTTATCGTGGGAGAAAAATGTTTTAAATACTAACAAGAAAAAATTGCTTACTGTAACGATTAAAAAAGTAAGCATAATTATTAACGGAGCATAAAGTATTGTCTTAATACAGGAGCGATAATTATTTTTATAAATAATTAAAAAGTATAAATAATTAAAAAAATACTATAATTTTTTAATAATCTCTATCAATTTAAAAAATATTTGATTATTAGGCTTTTCATGAATACAAGTCCCTACATTTGTTAAAGTTTAAGAAATAAAAATATAATCGAAGTAATATGTTAAAAATAATAGAAAATCGAACGTCAAATAGGATTTACCTTTAGCATACTAATAGATGCCATGGCGGCTTCGGAAACGCTGTCATGTCTACCAAGAGAACGAGCGGATAAAGAACGATGCGAGAAGGATGTCTTTAATGCGTCCAACAGGTTGATGACGATGCTGATGAACTGTACGATAAGAAAGTAGAGAATTATAGCATACTTTCTTACTTATAGTATTATTCTTGCTCGCTGTTGCACGAAATAAAGAGAAGAAAAGTAAACAAGGAGAGAGAAAGAATAGGAGCATGCGAGTCTAGAAAGTAGAAATAGTCGTACTTGATTTTTGTTTCGTCACAAATTAAGTGGTCTCCTCTTTGTAGATCTTATTATTTTATAATATTATTATTTTCTGTTGATCAAGGATGCTATCTATAGATTTTTATTTCTTGAAGGTGAAACAAAAATCAAGTTGGTAAGAACGAAAAAAAAAAAAGAAAAATTAGTAAAATTGATATAATAAACAAAGCTAATATCGTTAATAATTATTTCACATAAAATGTCCTGAACTTGTTATGCTCGAAAATGAATTTTCTTCGTAATCGTACTAACCTCTGAAGCATTTTTAGCCATGACAGCAACCTGATTCGGGTCTCTGCCCTGTCCTAGAAACGCGCCCAACACCGCAGTCAAAATTTCCTAAACAACCGACACCAGCCATGTGCGCTAAGTCGAAATTTTGAAGTTTATTTACAGGAAGAGTATGCCAATCGCGTCTATCTCAAATCGCGTTAAACATTGTCATTCGAGCTATATTATTAAACATCCTTTTTTTATTTGTTTTTAAATTAAAAAACAAATAAATCTTTTCAACTTTCTCCATAACAATGTACGAGTAAAATAGAAAAATAATGTCAACCTTTCGCAACAATAGAAACCTCTTTGAAATTCTAATTAAATCGTTTAGAGAACGTGAAGATCGTTAACGAAACTCCTTCAGCCATACGAAAAATAAAAAAGAGAGAAGGAGACAATGATAAAAATGATTTAGTCATGCATTTTTCTATCTTTACAATGGAACTCATTAACGTGAGCAGCCAATACTCAATTCCTCTTCAGAGCAATCTGGGAAGAGGCAATCGTCATACGTTTTCTTATTATCAAGAAAGTTAAAATTAAATATTTAAGAGAATTGTTTGGCTATCTATGATATTTTCAACTATATAAACGAGCACGACATAAATACGACATAATGCGTAGCGTAATAAGCAAATATAGCTTTTTGCATGTTTTCTAATTATGTGCATGAGAGAAACATATTGATGATCTATTGTGTAAGTGCTCTGTGTATAAGGCTACTACTAGCTTTGCAATTATCGATGATATAGCTTATCTCGTGAAATTGTACAAGGATAGGTAAGTATTACTATTATCAACAAGCTTTTTTTTTATATACAAATTGATGAATTTCTATCTTCCGACGATTTCTTTCTATACTTAGTGTACACATCGAAAATCATTGAGATGATCTGGACGACGTTAATGACCTTATCGAATACCTGCATGGGACTGCTTTGATTATCGACTTTGTCGATACCGTCAACGGATTGTTGAGGACCACCTAAAAGTGCCGTGAGTACTCGGAGACCAACGGAGAGAAGATTTGCCCATGGACTAGCTGGAACACCTTCGTCTATGTCATTTTTGCTTGGTCCAGTGATGCCTCCCGTTTGACCCAGAAGCATTTGCATGAACATTCCTAGCATGTTAGACCACGAGAAACCACTGCTGCTTCCTTCCTAAAGAACATCGATAAGAATTTGATGGAATCAATAATAATTCAATTAGCCCATTTATACCAATATGTCTTTATCATTAAAATATTTTTGTTTAAATAAAATTTAATTTTCGCAATGAGAAAAGCGAAAAGATTACAGAAAATTCAGTTATTATTGTGATCCCAAAAAACTTATATATTAATAAAATATTCAAAAAATTCAGCAAACTATGATATGTTAGATAAAAAAAAAAAGAAATATAATATATTTAATTATGTTGTTCTAAAATACATTTCAATGAAAATGTTCGGGAAAATCGAATGCATATATGCATATTGTTATTAAAGATGCAAATGGCAATTTTTCAACTAACTTGAATTTGATTAGTACTGATATCCTCGAGATCGTCGATCGCAACCTTCTTCATAGCGTTCGGTTTCTCAGCGAACTTTCTCTCATCTCTAACTTGTTGCTGATATTGCTGAGGATATTGTTGAGTGTACTGGGGATGCTGTGGCAATGCTGCAGCTTGTCCAATGACAAGTGCCACCAAGCATAATGCAATGCGCTGATTGAAAGTCATCCTGTAATCGATATCGATAACAATTAATTAAAGCCGATTAATTAATTGTCGGAGGTAATCATTATCGCAGCTTTTTCATTATCCTAATACAAACGTATGCCATTTAGTAAGACCATAAACCGTAATATGAATCCTATTATGTAACATTTCACGTAAATATTTGACACTTTTTGAAATTGAATAACTTTTTCATTACACAAATCAAAGTACTCTGAATTTTTGATTTTTGTATTTGTATAAAGTATATAAGTATTAACAAAAAACTGTTCACTCTAATAATTTGTTCAATTTTCAATAACTTTATACCATATTTGGTTTAGAAAAAGTTATTCAATGTTATAAAATATCCAAATATTCGATTGATTTATTATAGATGTATAATTGACTGAAATGTCGATAAACGATGAAATAACGTTTCTTTATAAAATATTAATTAATACAACGATGATATTAATTTAAGATAATATATATATATATATATATATATATATATATATATATATATACAACATGCGAAAGAATGATGTAATAAAAATCAAATATAAAAAATCGATCAATAGTCTCGGAAAGAGCCCTTGAGAAAATAATCTCTCGTACTTTCTCTGTCATTAATTTAATTTCTCAGATAAGTTTCCTTTCTGTGTATCAATTCTCACGCTTTCCGATCTACTCGTTCTTAAATCGAGGAGAATGATGCCACTCTCGACTCACTAGTAATTGCGACTCATTGTCATTGCCAAGGACGAATTCGAATAGGAATGAAAGGAAGAAACCATTTCAACTTTAGTTCGACTTCTTCGTAAATCGAATGAGATGTAGAATGAATGTTATATGGAACAAGTGGAAGAAAACAGCTTTGGACTTTCGTGAGTATGCGGGAACGGTAGTAGATGCTTGGAAAGTGTGTCATGGCGGTTAAGGTCGGCTCGATAAGCGAGCAACATGATTGCTCGTTAGCCCACTTCTCGATCGATGCTGGTTTGTTGAACTCTGTGCGTACCGTTAGCTCGAAAAGGCGGCCATGACCTACTCTCCTCTTCCTCGTTGTCGACTCGGAAAAATAACGACGAAGAAGACATTGAAGAAGAGAGGATAAAAAGAAAGGGAAGAGAAACGGTAGAAGCAAGTGGCCCGTTTCAATAATTTTTCGAAAAATATTCATGACTTAAATCGAAAGTGAAATTTCGAGTCGAAATTATATATATATATATATATATATATATATATATATGTATGTATTTTATAAATTATTATACACATTGAATGGATAATAATGAATTGTAATGATTATTAGAGAAGCTTTGTTTAAATGTCGTTTATTTGTAAAAGTAAATAATTGATTGTTATCTTTGAAATGTGTTAAATATTCTCTATCTATTAATAATACCTGTCATAATAATTCGATTTGTCGAATGAATTCGATTTTGTGTGCCATTTGCCAAAGTTTATATTTACTGATTGTTATGTTGAATTGTCATCAAAATATAGATATAGTCTATTGGATTATATGAATTATATCGACTATATGGACTTATGAACAAGAGAAAGATTAAAAATGTAATTGCATATAAACTTCAATGAAAATAAATTGTTATTGAATTATAGATTCAATATTGTTAAAACAACAAACAAACATAATTATTTTAAATATCCATACTATTGTAAATGATGGCAAATTTGATTGAAACATTTCAGTTTTTGTCGATTTGAAAAAAAAAAAAAAAGAAAGAAAACGAGTCTCTTGTCGCAAAGTTGTCGTTCGTCTTTTGGAAAACGGTACTTACTCGTCCTGTTGGAAAAATTGCAAACACGTTTCTAACTGTACATTAACTCTTGAATAGGTATTTTCTATCTGTTCTCGTCTTTTTAATCGTGTCAAACTCCTCGTCGAACCGTACGATCGTTCGTGACACAAGTCTGTACGATAATTTTCTATATATAGAAATAATTTTTCAATTAAACGAAAAAGTAGATTAAATTTTAATATTATATATATTTATTTTCATATCAAAGGGTTTTAAATTATTACATGAATGAGTAATTATTATTTAAATGAAAAACATCGTCGCAGGAAGAAACGAAAAGTAAATAAAATTTTAATATTATATTTTTTTTGTTTTATTTTTCGCAATAATCACTCGTTTTATTTATTTTATTAATTTATGATTTGTGAAAGAAATCGGTTATTAAATATTATTAAAGTATCGATAATATTAATTAGGTTCAGAAAATTAACTTCACAGATTAAAATCGTCAAATAATTTGGTGTGATTGATCTCAGAAAACTCTAAAAGGAGATCAAATGAAAAGCTTTAAATGTGTTTTGATAATTTGCGAATATTGTTTTTACACCGGAAGGAGTTCGACGAGGGGACAGGAGAAGCGATTTTTTCTACTCACTTCGATATTTCCAGGTAGCCTTTCCTTGACACTGACTTTCAGTTCTGAAGATGAAATTCCTTGCGGGGTCTTCTATATAGCTTGCGGACGCACGTGGGGGAAAACCGTTTGGCCAATGATCACTCGGCTTTGGTTCTATTTTCAATGGAACTGGCCTATCCCCGATATGCATCCTAAGCTCCACTTAAGATGTATTTTTCAAATGATCTTCTGATGACATCTCCTCTTCCACACTGTTTTGCTTTCTATTTTCTTTGTTTATATGAATACATTTTTATTTTCTAATTTTTTTTATTTTATCCAATCCTTATTTTTCATACTTTTATTTACTTCTTGAGTTTTGTAAATAATCAATAATTGATAGATAATAAAATATACAGTTGGATAAATAATCCTTATGTATGTGTGTGGAGATACTCAATGTAGTATACAAATCCAAAGATATATTAGAATGTAATGTGAACCGCTTGAAATATTTCTCTAATTCTTATTTGAAGATTTAATTGATAAAGAAAATCGGGATATACAAAGAAAGAATATCACATAACTGGTTGTGCGTTCCGCAATTTAGTTAAAGATTTTTATCATTGTTATTTCCGCCGATTGCACGAAACTGGATAAATATATATGTGCATGTGTGAGCTCATTTTAGAACGTAACAAGTTGTAAACGTGTTTCCAATATGAAATAGTTATACTTTTCAACTTGAAAGTATGACGCGAGAAAATCATGTGAAATCTATTTTGACGGAAATATATCGATTTTTCCAAAATACTCGATTAAATCAACGTAATTAGGGAATTTTTAAATACAATAGAGTTTCGATAAACAATTAGACATTCAATTTGTTTAAATATACATTTTATGTGTTGAATGTCAAATAAATGGTACGAGCGTAATTCTAGGTAAAAAAAAAAAAAAAAAAAAAAAGACAGGCCAATAAAATCATAGATAGTAAAGCGAAAAAATAAGTTTAAGATGCTTATAAAAAAAAATATTATTAACTTCTAATATCGATAAGAGACTATATTTCACCCTTTTACTATTTATAAGCATACCACACTATACTTAGTCGCTCTGATCCCGTTTGATGAGTTACAAAGATGTCCTATGTAAATGTTATACTCGATAGAAGTTGTAGCGACGTGTAATTTTTGCATAATCATCTCATTCGAATACTAAACGTTATGGCAAATGTCAAGAA
Source organism: Vespa crabro (assembly GCF_910589235.1). Lineage (NCBI taxonomy): Eukaryota > Metazoa > Arthropoda > Insecta > Hymenoptera > Vespidae > Vespa > Vespa crabro. Next base: position 17,047,114 of record NC_060956.1, on the reverse strand, counting down.
TTATAAACAACCTTAAGTGCATAATATTTTATCGTATGTATAGGTACAACACTTCATAATTATTTTGTATAATATTTTTATTTGAGTTTATAATAATTATTTTATAGGTCAAATTCGTTGTGACATCCGCATCCTTGATAAATTAGAAAAGAAACCGTGGTCGACTTTGAAAATGCGAGTAAGTTAATGATTCAGAATCATGACCTGGACACGGATATTACCATCATGGAATGCGATTTTACATTTAGCAGACAATGAAAACAAAATCACAAGTAGCTTAGAGATGACATTGCGGTATATTTATTAAACGATCTGATTTAAGGCTCGGGGCAACAAGATTTCAATTTCGATAAATTCTAAGAAAGTATTGGTATCATTATATTTAAAATGTAAGATTATTATTTTTTTTTTTACAATTTCGAAATTCCTATTCTTTTTGATTTATACGTTATAAATATATATAAATCAATTTTTTGTGAAGCATTTAGAAAGTCGTTTAAATGAATTGACGACGCGCACGAGGATACCTTTTATGTACTTACAAAGACATATACCATCGTACTTTCTCAAATCGATCTTTCGCGTCATCTCTTACAGTCGGTCCATATATATTCTTTTTTTTTTTTTTTTTTTTTTTATTATTAAAGAATGCAATATCATAAATCGATTAATTAGAAAATTAATAGAAGATTTAAGATGCGATAATTCCTCGAGAAATGATGATAGATTTGTTTTCATGTAATCAGCTGATACTTTCACAATCTAAAATGTGTTCGTTTAAACTTCGTCCTAAGAATCCTATATTTATAAAAATATGAAAGAGCTGTTCTAATTTGACATAGGAAATTTAATCTTTATCATGGATATTTCGAAGCAATAAAAACTACATACTTTATCCATCATCTTCTCGGAAATGATTCTCCCTTGCATTCCAGCTTGCTCGATAACACTTGAGCTTGGAAATACCTTCAATCGAACCGCTGTACGACCTGTTACTCGACACACTTCTCTTCTTTCTCTCTCTCTCTCTCTCCTCTTTCTCTCTTTCTTTTTTTATTTCTTTCTTTCTCCATGATCGAGAACTTCGAACTTGTTTCTTACAAAAGTCTTTGCTTTCTTATAAAAATTCGAAACATCTGTTGTTGCTATAAAGCAACGTTACGACCTTTTTTCTTTCTCTTGAATATTTCTCTAAACAACCAGTTATCCGTTAGTCCAATGATTTAACTCGTTTGCATGTCATTGATCCCGATCTAGTTCAATTTGTTCGATCTTATTTTTTCATTTTATTATTATTTTTTTCTGGTTTTTTTTTCAACTCTTCTCCCTTTTTCTCATTTTTTCTTTCTCTTTATTTCTCCTTTCGATTACTTCGAGCTAATAGAAATGTGCTCTTATGAAGAACGTAATTCATCATAACTGTTTCAATAGCGGGATGCTGCGTTGGTACTTCTTATTAGGAGAATCTCGCTAATCGCTCCTCTTTGCAAGGAAAAGCAAGCAGCGTCAGCGGCAATAGCAGTGGCAGCAGGAGCCAGGAGCACGTGCAATGGCCGAGCAAGCCACTTCGGGAAGTTCGGTGAACGTATCGCGTGTTACAGTTCGATTGAAACTTAACGGGACCTAACATCGCGACCTTGGAGGATGCGAGGGAAACCAGTCTTGGACACGATGTGCAACCGATCGAAACAAGAGCGTTCATTCGATCGAACAACAACAAAAACAAATGGAATAAATTTCTTGTTTACATCAAAAAGAAATTATTTTTTCCTATCCATTGTATTCCATTTCTTTTTCCTTTGTTGAAATTTATTCGAACAGTGAATGATATGATCGTACAGTATTTTCTAAGAAAAAAGAGATCAAAGATCACGATTGATCTTTTGTAATTAGTATTGAACTTTATAATCTTCTTCACTTCTTAAGTTTCACAAAATCGATCAATTTCTTTAAGAAAAAAGAAATCACCGTTCAACATTTTTCAACGGTTCAATTTTCTGATGTTTTTCTTTTACAGATATCAGAAAGGAATCTCAAAAAAGTTCGAAGCATTTCTTTAGCAAATTTTAATTTATTTTTTTCTTGACAGAGTCTCATTCAACTGATTATTACGTCGTAATGGCAAGTCGTAACTGATTATTACGACTTGCCATATTCAAGGATAAGATAATAATAAAATAAGAGTGTACTTACTTTTTATATGTAGGTACATACATACAAGTAGAATTCGCACACCTCAAAGAAAGGAGCTTTAGATGTGAATACCTATTATAGTTCCAAGTGGCATACTTATGCTGTAACACGATGCTTCATTAATTCCTAATGTCAATCTTCAAGTGGAACGCTCTGCTTCGTTCGGTCGATCGATGAAGCGGTATCCAATTGAGAACAAAAGTCACTAAAGCGTTTTATGTGTCTTTATGATTCTAGCAGGTGTGTTCTTATTTGAATTAATATAATGATTACTCGTTAATTAGTCCTTTGAAAATTCTTTTGCTTTAAACTTGAATGTAATGAAAAAGCTTTACTCTTTTTCTATGTATGGTAAAATTTTCTCTATTTTTAAACCTAAGGAGCCAACACTGTGTCTCTAATGTGTCACTCTGTTTTCTTCGATCTTTTTTTTTATATTCTTAATTCGATTATACTTACCGTATACTTTATTTTTCTTATTTTTTCTGCTTTGCTATTTATTGGGTCAACATTTCTAAACATTTGGTCAGAATTTTAAATAAATCGTCAATATTTATAATAAAATATTTATAATAAAATAACGTAATATATGATATATAAACTTTGTAATTCTGACGTAAACATGACACTTAAATTATTTGATTATTTATACTGACCATTTATTTTACAAAATACTTACCATTAGTTAATAAAAATACCAACCAAATAAACAAAAGTGCTTTCTATGTAAATATGTAGTATCTTACTGTGTTCGGTCATGTTTATAATGTATTATGTTGTAATATGAATTTTATAAATATGTAGATTATTATATAATTACTTGTTAATGGATAATATTCTTATACATACAGGTTGAACTATGTAACTGTACCAATTATTTCAATAATTTCAATGACATATTATAAATTCTTCTTTACATTTTTAGTTGTTATACGTATTTAAAGATATACAATAAAGATTGTGTTATACGGTTCATCCTGTATATGATTTCGATCATTACCATTATCTATATATATATATATACATATATAATATATATATATAATAATATATAATATATATATATAATATATGTAATAATATAATATATATATATATAATATGTATATATATATGTATGTATATATATATATATAATATGTATATATATAATATATATATACATATATATATATATATATAATTTTTTATAAATAGAAATAATTCTTATTTAAATAAATCTAACGAGAAAATAAAGATTGTCCATTCGAAAAATTGTCTTCCTTCATTTTCTAAATATCGGGCTAAAATCTCTTTAGACGAGCTTCAAAATATTACAGTAATTTTTTATTTAACGCAATATGTAACAGAACGTAGATTGAATGGGGGATGAAGTATCAGCGGTTTTTCAATCGCTAAATCGAGATAAATCGAACCCCTTGAATCGCAACGCTCAACACGCACGGGTGGAAATCTCCTTTCTATTTACATAATAAATTTTCAAAAAACAATCGGTCTAGATCATCGCGAGATCATCGACGTTATTCTGTTGTTCTCTCTCTCTCTCTCCCTTTCTCTCTCTCTCTCTCTCTCTCTCTCTCTCTTTATCTCGCGCGAATTAATTATATATCGACTTAGATTAACGCGTAGGTATTTATATTAATATTTTTCTTTTTTTTTCATCTTCTTCGTCATCTTGGACTTGTTCTCGCGAATTTGTTAAGTTCTTATCAAAGTGAACTTCATTCATACGTAGATTTCAATTGTTTGTTTAAAACTTGTAAGTTTTCTAAATTTTTATATGTACATATTACACGCACTGTATACATACACATATACATATGTATATATTTGTGTACACGTCGATTACAATACGTAAGAAGGAGGATCGCATTAACGGATCCCGCGGGGAAATGATTTTAGTTGCAAGTATTGCATTGTGAAAAATTTTACTTAATCCATTTTTTGTTATATTTTTTGTTACTTTTATTTTTATTATCAACATCCTCGAAATAACGAACGGAAGAATTTCAAGGACGTTCTTTGACATCTTCTGGACTTGATTTTTGTCGTATATATCATTATGAGTCTCCTTAAATATTTTTTAAGAATTCGGATAAATAAGCAATGGCCGTCTGCTTATTCACAGAAAACGTTTCTATTGTTTTTCAAATCCAAAAGACATTTAACATCTCGAATATTGAAATATTATGTCAAAATATGGTCATCGGTTCTTGCAATGCTCTCGGCAGCTTCTTCCAGTATACTTAATTTATTGCGAAGTCCGTTAATGAGATCCGTGTTCGCTCTCATTAGTGAATCCGTACAGCTCGAAATACGTATTTACATATTATACCGATACGTTTATATCGGAAGAACTGTATGTTTAGAATATTTCGTTTACGTGTATATACCCCTTTTTTTCTGTATAATTTTAATTTTTCTTTCTTTTCCTCTCTCTCTCTCTCTCTCTCTCTCTATTTATATATATATATATATATATATATATATATATATATACATATATATATATATATTAAATGTATTGCTAGTCGTAAATACCGTTCTTACTCTTTTCATTCGTATCAATACGTATAATATGTATGCATATATGTACGTAAACGGATATAAATATCACCGAGATCGAGAACGATGACATTGAGAATGCACATTTTTATCTGTTTTAATTATCTAATTCTCATTCATCGTATCTTGTCGATTACCTACGTAAAAAAGAAACGAAATTCTTTTACGGACACACGGAAGACGCTCGAATGTCTCTAATTAATTTAATTTATTATTTCTTCGATTATTATTATTATTATTATTATTATTATTATTATTATTATTAGTATTAGTATTATTATTATTATCATTAGTATTATTATTAGTTCGATCAAAGAAGGGGAGTGCATTGCTACGAGAAAAAATATAATTAATATTTTGTAATGTTTTTTAAAGAAATTTCTTAAATCGAAAGATATTTCGATTCGACGAAATAATTTATCGAAAATATAAATTGTTGTATGAAGGATAAAAAGCTCTACAATTTTTCATTTCTCTTTTACAGACAAAAATATTATTATCTATTGTATGTCAATTCAAACGAAATTGAATCGCCATCGATCGAAGACATTAACACCATCGATGATTGATATAACAATGTAAATAATATATTATTTTTAGAAACCAAAAACTTAAAAATATACATTCAACAGTCGTCTATCTATTCTATTGTTTTTACTTCTTTTCGCTGTTCTTTCGTTCTATACATAAGTAAATATATTTGCACTCACTAATATTACATTCATCCATGCAAAAGTACGCTATAATAATTAACGCACTAATACATCGACTCACACAATCACATACGCATGTTCATATTTTCTTCATGTTATGCTCTCGTTACGTTAGATAAAATAATTAATATCATTGATAATAATACTTATCGTAATAAACATTTATCAAGTTAATAATAATAATAATAATAATAATAATAATAATAATAATAATAATAAAAATAATAGTAATAGTAACGATAATCATAATATACACGCTCTTTCATCAATGACGAATATTATATATATATATATATATATATATATATATATATATATATAATGTATTGCAAAATTCATTTTACATTTATAATACAACTCGTGCACTCGAATTCATTCATTTTTTGTTTCTATGTCTAATGAAGATATTTTCTTTCTTATAAAAAACGAAAAAACAAAAAAAAAATCGTGAATAAAAATAAAATCGACATAATGGCAACGCTTACAAAAAAATTCAATCAAATTTGACATAACTCCTTAAATATTCTATTGCCGTCCAATCACTTTTACGTGGCACGGGTGTAGTCAGTTAAGAATCACGATAGACACATTATAAATGTATCGACGAGAATAATAAAAACAATAATAAATGAGTGTATAATAATAATAATGATAATAAAATTAATAATTCGTGTCGTAATAACGAAAACGCGTAATAAGGATAACATTTAAGTACTCGTTTATAGCGCGTTTATAGTAATAGCGATAGTGGTAACAGTAGTAGCAAGTAATAGAGTAGTAGTGGTATATATATATATTATATATATACATATATATATATATATATATATATATATATATATATATATAGTATTAAGTAATTAATAGTTGTGGTAGAAGTAGTAATAATAATGACAATGATGATGATAGATGGCGATGATGATGATATTGATATTTTCTTTTTTTTCATCTTCTTCATCTCTATACAAGTACACAAATATTTACATAATTCATATTATGTATATATATATGATTTGTGTGTGTGTGTGTATGTGTGTGTGTTTGTATAATATGTATACGTCCTAAAAGTTTCTTTTGAGCGCAATTTAAAATACGTTTTCTTTTTTTTCTTCTCTCTCTTTCTCTTTCCCTATTTTTTTTTTGTTTTGTTTATTTAAATCCTCCACTAAACGTTTACCCAGAAGTATTTTGGCACATCTCAGAAATTCATTCGCATATTATTTCTCTCTTTTAATAAACTTGGCAGAATATTGTCCCCTCTTCTTTACTTAGTTCATCCGATGGGACAAGTTAACTTAATATTTTATATTTTTTTCGTCCTCTCCGTAGGTATCCTGGGCTATAGATATTTTTTATAATGTTATCACGAAGTAATAGTTCCCTAATAATGTGTCTAGTTTTACAATGTTTCGACATCGACATTTATGTTTTTTTTTTTATCTTAAATATCTATTCTGTTCTCGACAGCTAATCTTAACATCATCGATCTAATGAACGTTTAATCTGCTCTACTTGATCCATGCGAAATTTCGCCCATATTTTTTTTTCTTTTTTTTTTTTTTTTAGACCGATGAGAGTAATCTGACTTATCTTTCCTTTTTTTTTCTTTTTTTCTCTCTCTTTATTTCTTATTCTTAATTTTTCTTCTTTTTAATGAACTTTCTTCGCTCCTTAATATCACTATTACGAGACCAATTCGAAAAGCGAGTTTACAAGATAGATTCAGAATAATTGTTTCTATATCGTAACTATGAAAAGTAGAATAATGAAAGATATATCTGGAGTTTGTTTAGGAATTAAAAGAAAAGATCATTTAGTTCCTTTAGTTGACAAAAATCAGCTTGTAAACGCACTTTCGGAGCAGTATTCGTAATCCTAATTTTTAATAACCAGTACGTGAATACACGCAAGACGGAATCTGGGGGGAGGGGGGAGCACATCGATAACACTATGAGCGCCTTTCTTTTTTTTTTAATTCACTGCTCGACTTTACATCGACCATATCGTAAGTTGGGATTTTTTGAAAGGGTTTTTCGGAGTAGTACGACGATCGAAACTATGATAAAAGTGCAAAGACGTTGGCACGACGTAATATTCTTGCGTACTTTTAGAAAAAGAGTATTAAAAAGATTTTTTTCGACGTTAATTTTAGCAACTCCTATGACGTTCGTAACGATTTATTCGTGCACAGAGAGAATTTATCTTTTAATAACTATTGTTATTAGAGACGTGCGATAAAAGTCGATAGCTATGCCAAGAATAAAGGAGTCACGGATTTTACGAGTATTATGATTCGTATGAACTTCTTGCGTGTGATATGCTTTAATGAAACTCTTTAAAATTATATTTATAAAAAAGATACTACCTTTATAAAATACTTTTTGTCTAATAATATCGATTCGACGATACGAATTTTTACAAAAGTAAATCATCGAAGACATAACGGAAGTCTCTCTAACGATCTTCTCTCTATAAATTCTATGATCATACTTAAGAATTAGTCGTTATTAATGTAACAGTGTCGATCGTAACTAATCGCTCGTATTTATTCGAATATTCATTGAGTTTATATATTGTTTACGCAGGACGGTAAAATGAGTAACTTCCCCGTCTAAGCTATATCATCGTTTTATCATCATTCACTTTTAACGGGGTACGTGTATTTAAAATATTTAAGAAGCACAAGAAAATATATCGATGACCTAATTGCAAGGAACCATATCAACTTTAAAGCACCATTTTAAGTCGAACACCGAGCTGTATTTTGTTTGCATTTTAAATACGGAGAATTACTATTTTCTTATATTTTTACTTAAACGCATTCTTAACTTTTTCATTTTCCTTCACTTTTCCATTCTACGTCCAATTTTTTTTTCTGTTTATACATTCAATATTTCTCTAAGAACTTTTTAAAGTAATAGTTCTCTTTCTCAATAAACGTACTACTAGACAATTGATGAGTTTATCTAAAATTCTATTAAATTTATGTTCAAACTGTCGCATTAAAACGACTTATTCGCTAGTACGATCATCAGTCGACATTTCTATTATATTTATAAGTCGGGAGATACAATTCTTTCGTCGTAATGTAAAATAAGAATTTTGATATAGATTTGATTTTTGAATGGGACAACACGTAACAGTTAAATGTTAATGATATCGCGATAAATTAACAGGAAAGAAAGAAATGAGAATGTGATTTGAAAAATATAATAAACACGACGATTTAGTTATAGTAAATTGAAAAGTGATTGGATAAATATATATAGTATTGCGATACGAAGGTCCAGATAGATGATCGAAATATAAAATTTTTTGCGAATGCGTTTCACGCGTCAACTTGATTTTTTTTTTTTTTCATTTTAAACGAATTAATTCTACATAATGGTTATCCCAGGATCAACAAGATTTTCTGCATTTATAATTCTAACATGAGAAATTGGTATCGCATTGTTCCTTCAAAAATCTTATCGTCCAAGTCAAACCGATTCAGATCGATCAATGTCATTTTGACATCATGAGGATTCGCTTACGAACGACGTGCGAACCTCGGCCATCAGGAACTACAAGATTTGAATTTTAAAATGATCGTCAATTGGCATCTCAATCGTAGTACTTGCAATCGTTTAACAAGGTACAAGTTTACCACGCAAAACCAGTAACGAGTAAGTACTTACGAAAGAATCAATTCATTTATATTATAATCTGTTTCTTAATCGGTATTTAGTAACGTGCCATTAAACTCGCGATGGCATTGATATCTAAGACACATTCGTCATCCATTCAGTATACCATTACTGAATCCAAGACGCAGGTACCCATTGTGGTTCCCTTTCTAATGAATTAATTTCTGTAAGAAGTTGATTATAAGCACGATCCGTATCGTTATTAATGATGATCATGTCGAATAGATGACCGTATTTGTCTTCCATCTCCCGAGCCTTCTCTATTATGTCCTTCAATTCTTCTTCCTTAAAACTCTCGTTACTTTTAATACGTTTTTGTCGTAACTTCTCGAGACTAGGAGGTGCTACAAAGACCACATATGGTTTTAAATCCGAACTCCGTAGGATCTTCAAGCTTTGAGGATGTAAATTCAAGACGCAGATTTTCCCAGAATTCACAACCGATCTTATAGCCTCGACAGATGTACCGTAATATGCTTTTTCATACTCGCCGTGTTCAACGAATTTCCGACAGAGAATATCGGATTCAAATTGTGAGCGAGAGATAAAGTGATAATCCTGACCATCAACTTCTGAGTCCTTCCTTGGACGACTCGTATCTAAAAACAACGACGAATCTTTTAAATATCAGTTTATACCTCAAAATAAAAATCATTAGATATCTTTCTACTCGTTTTGAAAAATTATTGATACGAAGAAAGAGAAAATAATGCTCACGAGGAATAGCAGCTGCAAAACGTTCGCTGTCTTGCATTAATCTCTGTCTCAGCTCATGTCTACCGATGTTAGGAGGACCAATAAGAACGATAGGCCTCTTATGATTCGCTCTTGGATAATATAAAGCTACTTCTTCGTACGTTAACACTTCCTCGCTGTCGTAATCTACAAATGACTCCTCAATGTTATTACTAACGGTTTATAATATTATGTTATCAAATAGAAAAAAAAAAAACTATGTTTACCGTCTATCGTTGTCGTCGCATAAAGAGGATAACCGTCGTCGTTGAAATTGGTACCAAGTTTGTTTCGTTTTTTTTTCTTTGGATTTTTTCTCGCACACAATAGTGTACTAGATTTCTTCGAACCCCGTACCGTCGACTTTCCACCAGCTATCGTCTGCTTCATGGATTCTCGTCTGCGAAGTATCATGGATGTAAGCATTAGCCTCACAAATTTATGCAATGACTAAACCAGTCGTATACCACGGCACACCCCGATTCTTGAACGCTTTGCATAAATTCCACTGCCTAACTTTATATCTTACGAAGCTCTGTTATTATCACCTTTTATTTAACATAAACTATTTTATCCCTTATTTATTTATCTATTTTGTTCATTTCGAATAATATTTTGAAGTTGATCAAACATCTGTATACAATAAATTATTTTATAAGAAAACTTACTGATGCTGAAAGGCTTTACTGGGTATAAGACCAGCTAAAGTTTGATCCTCTTCACCTTCTCTATAAGCTTGCCACCAGTTTGGATCCTCTTGAGAAATCACATGCAAAACATCACCTTTTTGGAAACTAACTCCGAGTTCTCTACATGGTATATATGGATCCTCTTCAGGGTCATAATCAAAGTGTGCACGTATATGCTGTATCTAAAACAAATATTCATTTTATCAATAATAAGATTATACAAGAAAGTTTATAGAAGAACAATTCGTTCGCTTACTTGATTAGTGTCCTCTTTCCTATTATTCAAATTATTTCGGTAATTCGTTGGTGCTGGTAATACCAAGAACGTAAGACTACCCTGCATGCCAGCTAAAATGTCACAAACATCGTTAACACTTTTTCCACGCATTTCAACTCCGTTAACTTCTAGAACTTCATCTCCTTCGTGCAGGAGTCCGGACTTATCTGCTGCACCACCTCGAACAACACGACCTTGGAAAGAAATATTCGTCATTGGATTTATTCATTTTAATTTAGAATATTTTTAAGCGATTTAGGTAGATACCGATAATAACTGCATCACCATCGTTTCGAACAGTAGCACCCAAAGGTTCGTTAGTTTTTTCGATCCTAATTATTTTGATATTATCTACACGTGACTCTCTCCAACTCAATGTAGGACTTGGTGGGCGACTTGGTGACGAAGACGCAGGACTGTGCTTTCTTTGGAAGCCTTCCACATACGAAACTATAGAATCATGTGCTATAAGTAACGCCTCCATGTCGTAACTCGTAAGAATACCCGTCAGCTCCTCCACGGCAGCCATCGTTTCCGCCGCACCAACATCCGTTGCCGTTGATGATGATTGCCATTTTTCTAATACGTCTACGCACTGCAATAATGAAACAAACAAATGACAGAGAAATTGTTTTGTTGAAATTGAAGGTAACATTTCTCAAAAAAAAAAAACAGGTAAACATTATCTCAAAATCATTAATAACATTCGGAATAATAATATATAAATATTTCTGATAGATAAGTATATATTAATAATAAGTGTATTATATTTATATAATATGTATATGTATTTTTACCAAATACACGTATATTTCGCATAATTGTTGTTGTGTTTTTCTTTTTTTTTGTGTCATTTAATAATTTAGAAATAAGCGTGGATCAATCTATCTAAATATTAGAATAACGTATACGTACGTCCCGAGCTAATGTCGATGAATCTTCGGCATGATGTCTAAGAACCTTGTTCGATCTTAATCGCGTTTTCAAGGCGTAATGTGTAGCTATGGCAGTTGCAAATTGGCTTTGTAGCAAAAGCGTCCGAACTGCCTCAAGTTCGGCTTCCACACTTGGACCCGAAATGCCGAGAGCACCGGAGATATTTCGTAACTGAAGCTGCAATCTCTCCAACGTGGCAACGACCTCTCCGTATGCTGAAATATGTAAAGACTACTCGTCAGAACTAGGATTGTACTTCTCTTGTTATTTCACGACTCGTACCATTAGACGTTATACAGAGTAATCTGAAGAAGTCGAAATCTTTGTAAGAGATGCTTTTAGAGAAGGTTTCTTTGAAAATCTTCAGATAACATTTCGGATAAAGAAATTTGTGCTTTCAGAAGAAGGCTGAGATAAAACAAAACGAGACTTGAGTGCTCGAATGATAGGGCTTAAAATATTTTCCAAGTGGACGATAACGTCGTTTTATTTTGTTTTTTTTTTTCTATAAATATAAAAATAAGCTCAACCGTGAGATCTTTCGTGGTTTTAATTCGATTATTCATTCTTGGCTAGCGAGCACGTACGAATAAAGAAAGAAGGAAATAAGAAAAGGCAGACTTACTTAAGGGCGCTTGAGGTGCGACATGAACAGGACGACTAACAGTGGTGGTCAACTCGTCTTGAGCATATGCGAGATTCTCTTGGCCGGTAAGATTCGTGGCATGACTTTCTAAAGCTTGAAGCTTCGTTGAGCCACGAAGCGATCGATTCAAGATTTCTTGTCTCTCCTCTTCGTCCTTGCGTTTCCGTAATTGTTCCTTAAACAAAATAAAACAATAAATAATTAATAATAGCATTTTATAAATCGATATACCATTATATTAAATTTCTAAAATAATTTATAAAATTATATTCGATATATCTCTCAAAATAAAAATATATAATACATTTTTACTATTATCTATCTTTGTATAATCGTTAAGTCCTTGCTTTAGTATAAATTATATTTCAATTATATTAATCTCGATAATTTATTCAACGACCTATTTAAGAGACTGGTATATTTTTAGATACAAGTTTTACATGCTCCTTATATTGATGTTTAGTTAACGCGTAGGTGTGCGAAGATCATAATCCATGCACTTTAAGAATTTAAACGAGAAGGATAGAAAGATGGTTGATGAAAGCCATTATCAAGACCCCGTTTTTAAGTTTTGACAAGGAAAGTAATGAAACCCAAAAAGAAAGAAACCAGGATAAATATAAAGAATAAATCCTGGAAACTGAAACTTTCTTTTTCAATCTTGCGAAGAAAAGAGAAAATATATCCTTGGAGATGAGAATATCCACAGATAATAAAACTGGGTATTAACATGATTTACATATACATACATACAGGTACATATATACATACATATATATATATATATATATATATATATATATATATATATATATAAGGTCATTAAAAAGATTTTGAATGATAGAAAATTCGTACCTGCGAAATTCACAATGCATTAAGGGTGTATTATCGGCGCTGTGGAACATATGTTCCTCACTGTTTTACGTATGAGGGTCAAAATTGTATTACGCTTGAACGAATATGACCCTTATGTTTAAGGGATAGTGGCCAATAAAAAGCCAATAGAAAATCGTAAATATTGCGAGATCGACCAAAATTACTTCCACTTAGATTCGTTTCATTATTTTAATCTTCAAAGGATATATATATTATATATATATAATTCATAAACGATATAGAAATGTTGAAGAAGAATGGATGATATATGTATTGTCCCTTTCTAAGATGGTTTCTAAGGAATGATTAATTCATTATGTGTGAAAAGTTTTCTAAAAAGATATATTAAGAGTATATAATTGCTATTTCGCATGAGAGAAAAGTCAAGGAATCTATTACGCGATATAATGAATACAATAGATTACTATGAAAATACCTGTGATTAAATACACGTGATATATATCGAGCATTGTGTTATATTCTATGGAATAAACAAGGCAGTTCTATCGCTGTCAGAAAAAGAATTCTTTTGAACTTGGACCATAATATGGCAATTCGAACATATTTCACAAACGTTTTTTTAATCAACGAACTTGTGGAACCTGTAGAATGGAATTCTAAAGGTCAATGTCAAAAGATATAAATGTATTTTTCTCTTAAGATTCTACAATGCCAATTCCCGTAACTTTTAAGCCAATATATTTACATATCTGTATCTTCCAAGTTTTATTTTATTTTATGGTTAGAAAATTAATTATTTCTACATATTCAAAGTTGTTTCATTAGTTATTTCATTTCAGAATTATATTAATATAAGTAATATGTATTATAACTTTCAAATTTTATAATTTTTTTATAGATACGAAAAAAATGTGAATTATCACGCATCGGTGCAAAAATATTAACGGTTACATACATATTAAAATATATCGATATTATAATTTTATGAAATAAGTAATAGAAATTTTTCGAATTTACTATTAAATCTATAATAAGGTGATACAAATTTATCTAAAAAAACGTTTATCCAATCGACGGATATGTAGGTCGATATTGGATGAAATTTCTAAAGGTCATCGTCAAAGAATCTAAGTGAATTTTCTTTTTAAAGAACCGATAAGACAGAGTTCAAATTTCATGGATCAGCTGTGAACATTTTCTTTAAAATATCGACTTTTTTTATATAACCACCGAACGAATGATGTGACGCAATGCGATACGATGCGATGCGATACGATGGCAACTCGTGCGTGCTGTTATGTGCGCGAGAATACTTGGCCGAAGCCCTGTTTACTTGGATGATACGTAAGGTTTCTTTAACGTGAGCTCTGCTCGTTCTATAAGTTCCCAACAGTGCTAAAGTCTGCTATGAGATGAGAATGAGAAAGGCGGCACCGTTTAGACCGTAAGTTCGATATTTATGTACATACATATACATGAATATATATATATATATATATATATATATATATATATATATACATATATATGTATACACACATCACATACATATTTCTATTACATTGTCGCCTGTTGGAAGGATCGCTTTATAACGAGACATTGATCAACCAAGGAGAGACTTTAATACGTTCCTTGGCAACTTCACATTGCTCAGATTTCAACGTCTCAGCAATTTTGACAAAGCAAAGGAAGCTTCGAGTTCTTGAAGTTGTTCCTTTTAAGATTTAAAGAAGGAAGTATATAACTGTAATTCTTTCTAAATACTTGTGATTGTGAAATGATGACCTATTAATGATTAATATAATTTAACTTATATTTTAACGTCTATAACGTTTTAGTTTTTTAATTAAATAATATCAATTGAATTTTCGTAGCAATAGCTATGATCTGATATTCATTTAAGATTATCATAAAAAATTAAACATTCCTTGCATATCATGTCTTATGAAGAAAAAATTGAATTGATAATACATATATGGGTTTAATTATCAAACAAAAGAGAGAGAATTATTGTCGAAGGGGACATTTGTATATTAAAAAATGGTGGGAAAGCGGAGGTGGGAAAAGGAAAGTGTACGCGTATAAGTATCGAAACTCGTTAAGCTTACACTCGAGGCGTGTAATCTTAAAGCACGCCGGAGTTCTTTGCATTCCGAGGCACGCTTGACTTAAGGTAAGGCGAAAGAGAACGGTGTGAGGATTCTATAAGATAAACATACTCACGACTCTAGCCACGCCTGCGTATTCGAGGAGAGAGACACACGGCGTTCTCTCCTCTTCTCTTTTTTCTTCTTCGTGGAACACGCATGAACGTATTATGCTCACCTTCTCCTATGAATTACTATATCGAATATGTACTATATATCCTAACTTTTCAGTATTTTTCGAAGAGCAAACAGAGAAAGAGAGAAATAGAGAGAGAGTGAGAGAAAGAGAGAGATACGATCTTCATCGATGATAACGATTAATGACTATGTAATTACCGTAGAAACGATCTTCCTACGCTGCCGCAAAATCTTATCGTCGTACCTCCGAGAGAAACGCATTAACTTCGAAGCGTTTATTGCTTCGCTAAATTATAGTACTTCGTAGTTGGGTCCCGAAGTCTTTACTTTTCGAGTTGAAACATCAATTATATTCTAGACTCTCGTAATTAATGTACAAACAAGGAAAAACAAAAAGATAATATTTTTTAAAGAAATTTAACCGATGAAAAAATATCTTTTATTTCTTTTATTATATTTACCGTGAATAGTGAACAAGTACTGACAGGTAGTGAATAGGTAGTGAAAGAGTTAAAGTAACTCTTGTCGATCGATCGAAATACGACCGTTAGCATGCCAAAGAGGAAATACGGAAACTGTACAACTGTATGACTACCGTAGTATAGCACAACGAGTTTCCATTAGCCATTGTCGCGTTCGCATCCGTGATTTCCTGTCCAAATGTTCACGAACTCGATGGGTTACCTTGTCTCCTAGGTGAATAATCATTTGTTGTTGAACACCGGTATTACATCACACAAACGGATTGGAAAACGAGCTTATTTTTCGTTCGTGGATAAACGTATTGTGATTTTTCGAAAATGATAATAATTTGAGAAAGATACTAACTCTCAACACATTACGATATTTGTTGGTTTATGCGAACTTGATTCGACCATGAAATTATTTTTAAAATACTTTTCAATCTCTATATTTATTTGTCATTAAATATTTTCTCGACATCACGTTTATATGAAATCGAAAATTGAACTTTTTACAATCGTCATGTAAAGCTTTTTAACAACAAAGAAAATCATACAAGATAGAGACTTAACGATACTTAAGAGACAATTTGGAGGACAAAATGAATTGCATGATTTATCGCTTGAAACGCGTCATGTACTCAATTTATTTTTGACGATGTAAATTCCGTTTAGACTTGATCGACTAATTTTATCGTTTAACTGTCAATCTTCATAAGTTTCGGCATGCGACCAGTCGGAGCCATCGACCATAAATATCCGATGAAGGAGAACGAAACGCTCACAAACTTGATCGAGATGTTTACCGGCGACCATTGATAAAAAAACATCATCATATCATTTTCGCATAAGTCGAAATTACAATTTCAATGTAAACAAATTATCCTAATTTCGTGTTGCATCACCGATGAGGAATGTGTTAATTACATGAATTGAAAAGGAAACATTGCAATTTAATTCTATTTAATCGCTAATCAAATTGGACTGATATTGTGCAATAACAAACAGAGAAGGAAGAAGAAATTACAAAAAAGAAGGAACGACGTCATTCAACGTAAGAGTTTCATAATTACGAGAGGATGACAAGAAACGACAAAGACGAAGTCGAGTTTTCGTAAACTCAATTACGAAATATTGCGGACTTCTTCGTGCTTTTTTTTTTCTTTTTTTTTGCGCAAGACAACATAGAACATACCTGATATTTCCTAATGGAATGAAGCTGTTGCTGCGTAGGTTCCGTAGTATTAGCATAATCATTGCTCTCGACGTTGTTGTTCTGGCTCGAAAGTCTGAGACTATCCTTCGGTGGTCTAGCGGGTGCCCTTTTTTGATCTCTGGGCGGGATGGCAGGTTTGACTCCATTAAGACCAGCCTAAAAACCCATTCCAAAAAGTGGTTCGAATTAATCGTCCCTTGAGCTCGGCCATGCACAAAACTACATTTTTCTTTTTCCAAAAATCTATAGACAGATAGTTAGAGAAGAGGAAAAAAGAAAGAAAGAAAGAAAAAGAAAGAGAATACGTAAGTGAGAGACGAAAAGAGATAAATAGTCTCCTCTCGTTTAACTAATTCATTACAATTTCCATTATTTCTATTATTATTATTATTATTATTATTATTATTATTACCATCACAAAAAGAGAAAAAATAAACCCTTTCTTAAAAAGATCCCCTAACACGGCACGCTACGCTTCAAACTCGTGCCGCGTATCTAGATAAAAGATACATTTATATATATATATATATATATATATATATATATATATATATATATATATATATAACAAAAAGAAGAATGACCAAGAAATCGTTGGAACGATCGGAGAAGGAGATGGATTCAGTGAGAGTAAAGGTATACAAACTAGGCACGTGCCGTCTAATTCCTACGATAGAACATACAAGAGATACAAACCACTGCTCACTCGTAGGATAGTCGTATAATAAAACAAGTATAGAAAGTTCTACTTTACCATGCTGCATCGCACGTCCTCGAAAGGTTCGTCCCCCATGCTTTTAATATCGTATCTTGTCCGACGAGCTGATTTGCGAAAATTCTTTGATAATATTCGACGAAATAGGAATAAAGATTTTTCGATCAAAGAAATGAAGAGAAAAAAAAAAAAAAGAAAAAAAAGAAAGAAACAAAGAAAAGACAAGATAAAAGAGAAAAGATGAGAAAGGAGTGTTTCGCATCAACAGCTCGAACGGACAAGACGTTACGCAATGCAAGAACACTCGGAAATTCGAAGCAGAGTCTCTTATGCGGTTTACCTGTAGTACGCAAAGATCGTCGTGGTCCTGGTAAGCATATAGCGTGTTGTACGCACTGTTCTTCGACGTGAGTCTCGTTGAGTCCGGTGTTGTTTGTCCGTCAGGATTGCAAGAGGAGAAAGAAGCAGAGAAAAGAGGACGAGGAGGAAGAAGAGAAGAAGCGGATGAAAAAGTATCTTTCTGAAGAATATTCATCGAGAATGGCGTACGATCGATTGTAATAAATTTGGATTCAATAGAGTTCGTTCTCGCGATCGATTTGACGAACATAGTTTTTGAGTTGGTTACATCCAAAACGCTTTGCGATCTCAATCGTTTTTCATATTCAAGCGACAATCTCGCGTTCTTCTTATTCTGCGTGTCCGGAGATATGTCTAAGGAAGATTTAGCGCGATCCTCGAGAAGGTCCATGATCGTCGTAACGTCTTTAACGGAAGAATTCTCGCGTTGGGAATTTCGTGAGTTCTGATTGGTCTCGAACGAGAGAATCTCTCTCTCTCTGTCATCGTCGAGAAAAACGACTTTACATTCATCAATGTGATCACGATTGTCGTAATCTGTGGATAAGGTAGCGATGCAGGATAAACGGAAATCCTTCTTGTGTTCAGGAGTAAATAAATCGTGAATCGAGGAAGACCGTTTAAAGGATCTCTCGCTGAAGCGAGATGTCTGGTTAGAAAGAGAGAAATCGTAAGAGCGAAGCTCTAGATTCGTGCTGAAAGCGTCTAGGTGAAGCTTTTTACTATTGTGCCGGCGAGGCTTATCTTGGTGCATGATAGAGGAGAAGCTTTCGATAAGGAAGCTCTTTACTTTGGACCTTACCTTCTTGGACTCGTGCTTTCGGTCTATCGTACGCGCGACTACGTTTTCCCTAGCGCTAGCATCGGTGGCTAGCGTGGGAGGTGACGACACGATCGGTGCTTTGTTCGGCATTGAGAGATTTATATCGTTCGAGCGAAGTCTAGGGGAATCTAGGGTCACTATGTTGTTCGCCATGGTCATCGTGTTCAATGTTGTCATCGTACTTGTCGTCGTTGTCGTCGTTGTCGTCTCTCTGACGACAACGTTCTCTCCATTACGATCACGTTTCAGTTCGAGAGTGTTGTGCTTGCTGTTACCGGGCGTTTTGTTTGGCGGAGGATAAATCGGATGGCACTTGGTGACCGGTACGAAGTCAGGTGGACAATCAACGGCAACCTCGCGATAACCTTTCCCACTGACAACAAGGAAGCTGCGATCGGTGAATTCGAGATCACTCGAGACCTCGCTTCTTAATGTCGAGTAACCGCTTGATATCTGTTGATGACGTTTTTTCTTGGATCTTTGTCGAGCGGAGGAGGACTCGAGACAATTGGTAGATTCGATTCCAAGAAGATCGTCGGTCGAGCTCGCACTTACTCGTTCTTCGATCTGATCCTGACTTTTCGTTTTTATCGCGAACTTCTCCTTTTGTTGGTGTTTCGAACTCTTTCTCGATGTTGTATTACCAAGGATCACCATGGAGGATTCGATCTGAGGACTCTGAGGTTCCGATTGTGTCCGATCTTGAAGACTAGCTGGCATTCTTGGTATTGGACATTGCTCATCGATGAGTCTTGTGAGATCCGACACCTCGTCCGATCTAATCAAGAGACCCTGAATGTCTTGGAAATCCGGTAAGCCGTACGCCGGATTGTCAAACGAGGTCGTATCGCGTGCACGAGTGAAAAGAGGCGTCACCTTGATCGGTAGCTCAGTAACGACAGGTCGGCAAGGTGAGCCAAGATCGATTCGCCTAGCGTCATAGCTCGGTGAATCTTTGTCACGAGCTTTAACCTTCTTACTCTTCTTTTTCTTCTCGTCGGTGCTATGCCTTAGCACCAGACTAGTATCTAATGGTGCTGTACTATCTGATCGGCTCGAAGAACTGCGTGGACTTGCCGAATCGTCACTACAGGTTTTCAACATTGTCGGATAGTCTTCCTTAGCGAAAGGATACTCATCTTCGATGTCCACGCTCGATTCCTTCTGACCATTTGCCTCCTCGCTGGAGCCCTCCTCCTCGTCTTCGTCATCTGCATGATCGCCCCTGAAGGGACTCTTTGGATCTTTCGTCTCGATAGCTTTCAATATACTACCGTTTGTCTTCTCCATTTTCAATTTCTCCTTCTGAAACTCTTTCAGTTCCTCTTTATCCTTTTCTTTCTCCTCCTCTTTATCCTCCTCCTTCGAGCCGATCTTTAGCTCGATCTCGAGTATCGACGGCTTGCCGCCACCGTTGAGGAGGATCGAGCGTGGGCCATCGGTGACGTCAGGCCGATCGGCTGTTAGACCAAGCCTCACGCGATCGTCCGTCGTGCGTTTTTTTAAAATATCGTTCTTAACGTTTAGGGAGAGGTCTAAGTCGCTAGCGCTACGGGGACGACGAAGCTCATTCCGATAGTCGGGCGAGCAATTCTTTACCTTATTGGGATAGGCCTTCTGTAATAAGGTGTCGGGCACATCGACTGGTAGCTCCCGGTGATGGCCTAGGGCACCAGGAGCCCACATCTCATCGGGACCCAATCCCTCCTGCAATTTCTTTCCTGTATCCCGTGAACTCCCGTTGTTGTTCTCTTGCAGCTGCGTCTGCTGCTGTTGTTGTTGTTGCTGCTGTTGTTGCTGTTGCTGTATATCCGATGCGCCACTGCCGCTACGTCGACGGGACCTGAAATAATCGTCGATAACGTTTTAAAATACTTCTAAGAAATGATAATTCTCCTTGAGTCGATCATTGGGTAGATTCCTTTCTTTCTAGTTTTCCCTTTCCGACGTTTCTTACTATTCTTCTATCTTCTCCAATTGAACGCCCAAATAACGATTCTATCGAATACTACTCGCGTGTAAAAGGGATACTGGATAAAGAATATGGAAATAACGTGCCCAACAAATATGAGAGCATTGTTTGCTTCACAATAAAACGTTTCAAAGATTCTAAGACCTACATATTTCTCGGGGGAAATACGAAGTGTCGTCGAAAATCGAATATTCTTGAGTTTATATGTAAATATGTATTCTTGTCGTTGAATAACTTCGAAAGGATCTTTATTAAAAACTATTTTTCAATCTCTTTCTTTTCCAAAAGTATCCAAAGTTAATATTTTATAATTAATCAATACTATAGTGCTTAATAACTAATTTTAAAAGCAATTTTTATTTTTCTAGTTTTATAAATTCTTTTCTAAGATAAAATAAACGAAATAGCGAGTAACATTTTCGTCTGTTTGATTATCTTTGTTCTCATCTGTGTCGTTATCGATCGACGTCAACTTCGAACAATGACAACTAACAATAAGTTTTCTTCTGCAGGGAAACTTCTAGGACGGGGAAACTCGCGGACAGGTTGTTAAAGTTATATCAAGAGAAATCTGACAATTCGATATCGTGATTCGTATTTCGTGATTACAATCGATTAATTAAAAATAGAAATGGTCGATCTTGTAATTAAAGAAATTTATTAATATCCTTAAAAATTAACGTCTACAAGAAAGTTTCTACATCACTTTTTATTTTCTACAGGCGTTTTAATAAATTAATATAATCTACAATTTGCTATTATTTAATAAAATCAACGAGATATTGTGATTCATAGCTAAAATATAAGAATGATTATGAGAACATGTTTGTTAAAAGGCAAAGCTCTTTAAATTTCATTACTCTGCATAAAGTCACGCTTTAATTTATTAAAGGTATGTGAAGAAATGGATACGCATGGAAATAGAAGTTAGACTTGGAGAAGATTGAATCCACAAACGATTGGTAATCGATACTACGTATGGAAATGCCCTTACGATGATACACGATACGTACTCTGTAGTTTTGACTTTACGCATCGTGTTCTCAAAGAAAATTGAGAACACGCTGCGATTTAATTACGTAATGTAAGTTTCAGCGGTGAGAGAATCCCACTAAGAGGCTCACAATTGATCGATCGATCGATTAATCGATCTCATTTTTTCTCTTTTTCTTTTTAGTTATCTTAAGATACGATAATCAATAAGAATTTTTGATTAAAATCTTATGGAGTCCCGAAAAGAAATTTATTTAATCGATGAATGTCGCGATTCATTCTTATAATAACGTCGTCGTAAAATTTGATAATACGTCGGCGATGTATACGAAGATGAGGACCTTAACGTAATTCATTGAATTCGACGATAACGATGGTGCATCTGCAGGCGTCGAACGAATATGCGATATAATGAGAAGCAAAAAAGATGTCGCATACTGACACGTACATACGTCGTGTGTAATAATACGTGCTCTTCGTACGACTCCAGAGTCGTCGACCACTGAAATTCTCCGACAGTCGAAGTAAAGAAAGATAAACGAACGTTTTGGTATCCCCATGGTGTTTGTCGTGACGAATAAGATAAAGTTAAGAAAAGTATGCAGCCTCATAAAACTTGATCATTATATGTATTTAATATAAAAAAAAAGAATTGTTAAACGTCTACTTACAAAGAATTTCACTTCCTGCAAGATAATTAATTAACAAAATTTATAAGAACAAACTAAGTCGTGAACTTTTTTTTTCTTTGAAAAACGTCATCTTACCAGTACTTTACAGAGTACTCCCTCTCTCTCTCTCTCTCTCTCTCTGTCTCTCTTTCTCCCTCTTAAATCTTTTTCTCTTATCTTATACTCGAATGTTTTATGAAGAAATTTCGTTGTTTTATGACCCTGAAAGAATTCAAGCTCTACGCCGCTATTGGCTCATATCTTTACGAGAATGCACACGTGCGTTCATGAGATATGGAACGAAATAAAGAGATAATGAGGATCAGAAATAAATGAGAGATAGGTATCAATATGTTGGTGTGCAACATTAATAATAAACGAATAGGTGTGAACGAGTTCTTTTTCTTTCTCTTTTTTTTTAAATCTAGCTGATATGTGTTTACGTAGACGATGCATTCATTCTAAAGGAAGAATTAAAAAAAAAAAAAAACAGAAAAAATATACTAAATATTACACGTCATGTGCAGGTAAAACATATATTAACAAAATCCACGAGATAAAAGTGGTTTTTAAATTCTATCGAGATTGTATTCCAGATTAATATTTTTCAAACTGCGGGTATGTCGCGATAAATTCGTTCGTTTTTCTTTTTTTTCCTTTTCCTTTCAATACATGTCGAAACAATATGTATATCAACCAATAGCGCTTTAAAAACTGAAAAATTCGGGTATGGTTGGAAGCAAGCGTCGCTCGATATTTTCCAACTCAGAAATAAAATTCGTTTCGCCACACGATTCAACTCCGACGAATGCGAAAAAATATGGCGCTATTGTGGGTGCTGCGAAGGATACGAATACACATTTTTACGTATGCGATACGCGTTAAAACATAATTTAATCGTGTCTTCTTAAGGATACGTGATTCAGACGCCTTGAGCTAAGCGTATATGCTGCGTATAAAGCAGCGAGATATCTGAGTTGAGAGAAAATACTCGTTTTGTCGATTGCATTTTTTTTTGCGTCTGCTTTATTCCTCGATCGTCGATCTATGACAAATTTTTGTTCTATTTTTATTTTGTACACGACGAGGCTTTGTTCTATTATTAATACGATGATTATTAGAATTCTAAAACATTTGTTCGATTCTGAAATAAATGTTATCTACATTAGACCATCAAATTGGATAAATAATTGAGGTAGTATTTTTGTCATATTATATTCGAAACTATGAGAAAGGCTATGCTCGCGCGCGTGCGCGCAGACGCGCGATCGAAGTTATAGTCTGAATCGAGAAAGCGGCTGAAGAGTTTAAGTACTTACGTACGTACGTGGACTACATAGAACACTGAAGAAGAATAGAATTCAATTAAGTGGGTCAATTATATCATATCGAGGGTAAGCAAGTAATTCGATTGTTTCGAAATTGAAAGATGAAATAAGAAGAGAATGGATTATCTTGCGAAAGTTCGATAATCAATTCTCATCAAATATTTTTCTTATGTTTATAATGAAAAGCTAATAACTTCGAAGTACGTTCGATGTATTTTATTTTTGATTACGCCTGTATTATCTATATATGTATTTGTGACAACCATTACGTATCTCTATCAACTAAAACTATTTCTAATACTGAAAAATTAGCCGTACTAAAAAGCAATGCTTATGTTACTCTCAAAAGCATACTTGGAATGATATATAAAGACATAATAACGCGATATTCGATGGGATATATCTTGAAAAATGATTGCTTATGAATTATTTTGCTTATGATTAAAAGAAAAGAAACAATAATTTGTTTCGATGATATAATTTGACGTTTAATTTAAAATTTTTACGAAAAACTAAGTTTAAATCAAACATTGTTTATTTTTAATATCTGGGATAACATGTTTTTTCATTATGTATACGCGACATGTAATATAATACTCGATAATTTACGATAACTTATTATCTGATTAATCCGCTCTGTTAGCGTATAAAAATAAAATATGATAAGATAAAAAGAAAAAGAAATAATCTGGAAAATAGTATATCTGGCTTATTGAATGTAATTCAAAGACAGTGCTTTCTAAGTTAGCCTTCAAATTGATTGATCAGATTGTCGAAATTGTATTCAATCTTAATTTTTATAACGGACAAACAATATTATAAGATTAACATATTGCATTCGCTTGAAAAAGTTTCAAGAATATTGTTAAGGTAATAGCTACGTTTAGAATAAAATTTATTGAACATTCTTATATTTAAAGCAGAAATTTTCTATAAGTAAAAAAAGAAAAACCGTTTTTCTTTTACTTTTTCATCGTGACCGATCATAATTCTCCATGATATAACCCATCGGATATCCTAAGAGTGGAGTGAATACGAACAGACCTAATCGCATTGCGTCTCTTGAGCACACGGCGAACTTTCGTCCGGTCGGCCGTCTGCGTCGATCTTCCGAGGAATTCGCTAAAATCATTTCACGTTTCCATGAGTCAACTTTGAAACTTACTTTGAAAGTTAACTTTGGTTGGGTCTTCAAGCGACAGTATGATGAAGGAAGATGATAGCTCATGCTAATATTATAGTATTATTAGTATGCATATATATATATATATATATATATATATATACATATATATGTATATATGTATATGTATATATATTCTCACGTACAGGCTAAGACGATTTCATTTTCATAAAATTGAAGTATCCTCTTATTCTCCTTTACACATTCACACACACATACAAACGAGAAAAGTATGTCTTTATAAAATATTCTAAATTTTATAAAAAGATCTATTTTAAACTCTAAACAACATGAAATAACGATATACTAAATGAATTTTTTTTGCTATTTAAAGGATAATCTTTAAAAGAAACCATTCATGTTTCAAATGTATTCAAATGGTGATTCCTAACAAAGGGTGATTTCTAACTACCCTTCCTTTCTTCTTTTCTCACCATTGGATAGCTACTCGAAAAATTCCGAGAGAAGATGAAGAACGAAGTACTTATAACGTGTTTCTCAAGTATACAAAGATCTTTCCTCTGTTACCGTTCCTTCTACTTTTTAAATTACCATTGCATAAAGATGGTTCGTATTTCCCTAAACAAGTAGCTATCTATGGAAACGTAAAATGAAAACGTAAGTGTATAAAGTATATATAAATAATACATAATAACGTTAAGAAATATTTACATGAATTTGCCAATTAAGAGTTATTGTTGTATTGACGCTTTTAATGATTTAAGTATATAGACGAACATATATCAAAATGAATAGTACCATTATCTTGATATTTCAATAAGATTTAAAATATTTGATTTACGATTTGATCAGATTCATAATAACTACTTACTCGTTATAAAACGATAATAATTATCGTATGATTAATAAAATCGATGCGAATAATAATACGAGATCGATATAACAACGTTTAAATTATCGTTTACTATATATGTACCATCTATGTACGTGTATCCATATATATGTTTATATTTTTCTTTTATTTTTATCTTTTTATACACTCGAAAGTCCGAGAAATCTCAAAAGGAAAAAAAACGATTCCACGAAAATGATTAAGAACGACAACAAACAACGAAGTCGTTTACAAGTCGTTTGAACGTCGGTTTCTCAAAGAGGGACGAATTTCCGCTATTATCCGTTAAATATCAGTTATCCGTGATAACACTGTCGGCATTTACTGGCGTAACGAACGCGCATCGAAGATCGCCACGGTGGATCTCTTAGCGCAAGAGTCTAGTCGGTGCTGTCGTGAAACGGAAATTCAACTTGCTAAATTGCCATGCTCGTAATAACGGTATTTAGCAAGGGAACATGGTAAAATCAAGGTTCACTGTGGCAAATCTTGCAGAAAATCTTGTGACGCTTGCGTAATCGCGGTATTGACCGATATTAGCTGAGAGAACGTTGTTTGCATAATAATCTTATTGAATTACTGATGCCTACGTATGCGGCTCGTATTGAAGCTAAAATACAAATGAAGAAAAACATTAAAAAAGAAAAAGAAAAAAAAAAGGAAATAAATAATAAAACAACATATTGGTATAATGTATTGACTTAAATAAGAATGTTTCTCTGTCACGTATTTGGATGACACGATTGTATGATTTATAGAAATTAGGCGTACACAAACAAGCCGAGTTTTTTCTTATCGGTTAAATAATAACAACTCGCCCATTCTATTCGCGAACACGAACGGAAAAATCGCGGAAACGGAAACACGTAATTCGATCTCATTAATTCATTCGTATATCCCGAGCAATTATTAAAGCTTCTCATGCACGAAATTCCTCAGTCTATTAAATGATTCGCGTCGGGTGGCTTTTCCTTGGTAGGCATACTGGTTAACGATTTGCTTGTCAATCAGGATGATGAGAAAGATGACAAAGATGACGAGAAATAATTTGTTGTCTCAAATAGCTTAGCAAAAATAAAATATGGTCGATAAAGACACGATAAGAGCAAGGTCGCGTCATGATGACGACGCGGCCAAGTTCGTCTTAATAAATTTATTCTTCACTGATTTTCTACGTCACAAAGTGTTTTTATATATTTTCCTTATACACACACACAAAGAGAGAGAGAGAGAGAGAGAGGAAGGGAGAGAGAGAGAGAGAGAGAGAGAGAGAGAGAGAAACATGTATATTATACGAATCTATTGAAAACATTTAGCATGAAAAATGGATTTAATTCGAGCGAATAGTCGAGTTTAATATAACCGGATTATTAAAACTGAAGATATAAAATAATTTAATCTAGATAAAGAAAGAAGCAAGTTAGTGAGCCGAGAGAAAAGGTAGAAAATTGAGGTCTCTTACGAAGAAAAAAAGAAAAAATATGAATAAAACTTGGAATACTATGAAATACAAAAGTTTTCCTCCTTTCCTTACCATCCTTTTCATATATATATATATATATATATATATATATATATATATATATACCGGACTCGATATTTAATTAGTAGCGCATTTACGCTGACTTAGTCCATTTTCTGTCTTGATTATTTCCTTAAGAAGTAAATGCACGTACAATATACCGTTATACGTAGTTACGATAGAGTACGATATTTACTCCTGGAATATATACCTACTCGAAAGAAAAGAAAACGCGAATCCAAGTTGGATATAATGGAGACATTACGAAGACGATTAGCACAAAATACGAATATATATATATATATATATATATATATATATATATATATATATATATATTTGCAATTCTTTTCAAAGTGCTTCGAAACAATAGCGAACGAATATCATTCTTTTTCGCGAGATATAGTTGTTCAGTTCAGTCGATTCATGTTTTACATTCTTCCGAATGCTCGCTCATTTAGATAAAAGCATTCGATATGAGTAATGAGACGTGTAATGTAAAATGTAAATTAATGAAGAATGACATAGAGTGGATGGAGTTCTATTTTAAAATAAATCAGAGAAAGATTGAAATCTATAAAAATATATTAATCTAGTTCAGATATTATTTAAGAGTTTTATAATCTTGCTCCTTTGTCATTAAAATGATATTAAATATAACGTATGTATATAATCTGAGATTATATATATACGTTATGAACGTACAACTGCATTTTATTATCTTTAATAAAAATGAATTCTTTTAACGAGGACTTCGTTATACACTATTTCAAAACTTTCTATGCACAAATCGATACACTTCGAACTAGAACACCGAGAATAAGAAGAAGAAGAAGAAGAAGAAGACAAATATTTTCTAGTATTAGAAAGTCGAAAGTCTATTTTAGATCCTTCGTAGCAACTGGTAGTAAACGAGGATTCTCGATAATATCACGTATCTATAAAACGCATCCTCCG